>NW_025884239.1:30797-41391 GCF_002878395.1 Capsicum annuum
TGGCCCTGTATATTTTAATGTTCAACCAAATTTACAATTATCTTTGATTGATAGAAATATTCTTGATGTTTTGACCTTAAATATAAAAACCCATGGTTATAATTATGCCCCTGGATCTAAACTCATAAGAGTATATTATCGCATTTATTATCGTTTTATGACTACAATAACTCATAAATGTAAATTAATTGAAGATCCTTCTGATTATACCATACTTATAGAAACCAATTTTCTAAAATCCAAGGTTAGTACCAGAAGGCCTATAAGATGGGAATAAATTAACCTGCCTGACACCTGGATTTTAAATTCAGTCGTTTCTCCCAAGCAGCTTGCAGGAGTAGTGACCAATTCAGAATTAACTCATGTAACTTAAAACTCTGATGGAAAAATTTGTCTTCAATTTGATGATGATTCTACTATTTCTTATCGAAATTTCTTTGCTATGTCTCGTAGTATGCCTGCTAGACAATATATTTCTCCTATTGAACCACCTGTTTATGATCCAGCTAGAAATCATGCTACATCCTTGTAAACTTTAAACTCTGCAGAATTGCATAATTTTTTAGAAATGTTGAAAAGGTTAAAATCAATCCTAAAACTCATATAGTTCAAGATAATGATAATATTTCTGATAAAGAAAATCCAACTCCTTCGGTGATGGAATTTGATGTCAACAGTATTTAAAAATCCTTATATTAATTTCTGAAAATGGTTTAAATAATTTCACATCAGATGGATTTTAGTCCTGACTCACTGGGAAGAAATTATGTTAAAAAAGAATTCTTTGGTGAAAACTGGAAAAGCTTTTAGAACATGGTTTTTCGAAACTTATAGTCCTGACGATATGAAAAAAATTTCAGAAGAATTTTATTCAATGTATGCATTACATAATTAGATTATATGTTTTGCACCATGGTTTATATCTGCATATTTTCCTAAATATATTAATGTAATAGAAAGATCTTACCAAGATACTAGTGGCAATATTATTGAATGTGTTTATCCCCCAGTCACCTTTTATACTTCCTAATAATACGGGTATTACTTATTCTGTATTTCAAAAATTCATTGATAATGATGTTGCTCGAATCACTATTGCAGAGATTAATAAGTTAATTGCCCAAAATAATTATTTAAGTCTCTATGCGAAAGTTCTTAGGGAGCACATTTCCTCGCTTGACAAAAAACTTGATGAATTGATCAAAATAGTGAAAATTCTTAATGATTGTCCAAAAACTTCTAATGCTGCTTCTACTTGAGAAAATAAGTCTGAAGAATTGACTATTAAACCTTGTGTTCAACGACCCCCTGATATTGAAGGTCTTGCAAAATTCTCTCATATGGAAAAATTAGAAAAGTTGCTTGACGAAAATTTTTCAAAATTAAACATCAATCCTATGGATTTTTCTAACAAATTTTTTGATCTACAACAAATTGAAAATACTTTTCACAGTGACTCTTCTCCTGTGATAGATATCAATTACTCAGAGCTTAACAAGCTCAGAGGCACAATTTAAAAACAACCCAAATGATATGCTGATCTTCCCCGTATGTCTGCTACATATTATCCACATCCTACTCCAAATATTTTAATAGAAGAAAGAGAATGGAATATGTCTAATATGTAATATTGTGGAGAATCAATTTATGAATGGAATATTGATGGATTAAGTGAGAAACAAATCTTGATCCAAGTTCATCGTATGCTTATGTATTCTACTATAGCAAAAGCCACAGCATCTGCTGAAAATAAAGACAAATGTACTAATTCTGAAGTTTGTAAGATGATTGTTGCTGGTTTTACTGGCCAATTTCGAGGCTGGTGGGACAATTATTTAAATGAAGAAGATAGATTAAAAATATTTAACTCCAAAGCTACCACTGTTGGAAAAGACAATCTAGGAAGAGATCTACTAGCAGGAAGAGAAGATGTTATCTATACTCTTATGTTAATCATCATGGAACATTTTGGAGGAAGTTTACCAATCAGTATGAAAATACTCGTACTCTTCTTAATGGTCTTAGATGTAGACAATTAGGAGAATTTAGGTGGTATAAAGATACCTTTCTATGTTGAGTTATGGACCTACCTAAAAATAACCTTCAATATTGGAAGGAAAAATTCATAGATGGACTCCCTTCTTTATTAGGTGAAGGGGTTAGAAATAAACTTAGGGGATCATCTATTGACATACCCTAGAAAGATTGTACTTATGGTCATCTTATAACAATTACCACTGATGAGGGTTTAGCCTTATGTAATGAATTGAAATTGAATAGACAAATTAAGATGGATAAGCTTAGAGAAAAGTTTCAATTAGGAGACTTCTGTGATCAATTTGGTATGAACCGACAGGATTCTACCTCTCAACAGAAAACTCATAGGCATTCTAAGTCTTATAGATAAAAGAATTACAGACGAAGGTCTAAATAAGAAAGATATACTCGAAAAGCCCATCGTAAGTCTACAAGATTTACCAAAAATAAGTCTAAGAGAGACTTAGCAAAAATCAAGTGCTACAATTGTAATCAGTATGTGCATATAGTTCCAAATTGTAAGCTCCAAAAAATTAAGTCTTTAGGTCTTACTGATGAACTCCATGATCAAATTTCTTGCTTGTTATATACTTCTGGTTCTGAGTTTGATTACAACTATGAACCTGAATCAGAAAATGAGATTGAATTTCCTGTATCTTCTGATAGTAATCATGAAAATGAAAAACCATGCCCTGATTGTCCTCATAATACTTGTGCTTATGATGACATGTTTTATAAATTGCAATCTCGGTTTGAAAACTTAGATTTAAATGTGCAAACTTTAACTGCTAAAAATGTCCTTGAATTATTAACAGAAATTTCTGATGAAAAATTGCGGAAAAAATTATTAATCTTGCTGCAAAAAAATCTGCTAATGGCATTCTTATTAATTCTAAAGCAATTACTAAAACCCATGACTATGATATGCTTTATTCTTTGGCCAAGGTTAATCGACACGTCGCTTTAAGCAAAATCCCAGGTAGAGATACTTCTTTTGATGATTTAAAAATCGAGGTTGAAAATTTGAGAAAAGAAATTATTTCTTTAAAACTAAATCAAATTATTTGTGATCACAAGATTTCAAAAATTGAAAAAAATACATCTCATCATGTTTCTCCTTATAATGTGCCTTGTACGTCCAAAGGTCCAGAAATTACTAAAAATAATGATGATATTAATATTCAAAATCTGGATATAAAAAGTGATTTGTTTTTAGGAATGATGCAAATTGTTACCGCTCATAAATGGCATATTAATTGAACTATATTGATTAATAATGATATTTCTATAAATAATATTGTTATGATTGATAGTGGTGCAGATTATAGTTGCATTCAAGAAGGATTAATCCCTACTAGATATTTTTAAAAAACTACTCATATCATTAGATCTGCATCTGGACATACTCTTGATATTAATTATAAATTGCCTAATGCACATATCTGTAGAAATAAACCTTGTATTCCACATTTTTTCTTTATAGTAAAAAATTAATTATATCCCCCTATTATTTTAGAAACACCTTTTATAAATGTCATATACCCTTTTATGCATCTAGATGCAAATGGTTTTCAAGCTACTTATAAAAATCAGAAAATCTCATATTCTTTTAATAAAGATCCACTTACAAGAGATATCAATGCTTTGATTGACATGAAACAAACATAGTTAAATTTCTTACAATTTGAAATTATGAGTATGAATGTTCAAAGTACACTGAGTTTTGTGAAAATACAAGAAAAAATAAAAGTGATTTATAGTCAATTGATTGCTGATATCTGTGCAGATCACCCAAATGGTTTTTGGAAAAGAAAAGAACATGTTGTTTCCCTTTCTTATGAAAATGATTTCAGCGAAACTAATATTCCAACAAAATCCTGACCCTGCCAAATGAATGCAGAGTTAGTAGAATTTTGCAAAAAGGAGATTGATAATCTTCAAGAAAAGGATCTCATAAACCCTTCAAAATCCACGTGGTCATGCACTGCATTTTATGTTAATAATGTTGCTGAAAAAGAATGTCGTATGCCTAGACTTGTTATTAATTACAAACCACTAAATAAAATTTTGAAATGGATTAGGTATCCAATACCTAATAAAAAGGACTTATTATCTAGATTATATAATGCCAATATATTTTCAAAATTCTATTTAAAATCTGGTTAGTGGCAAATTCGTATTGAGAATGAACATACTTATAGAATTGCCTTTAATGTGCCTTTTGGACAATATGAATGGAATATTATGTCTTTTGGTTTGAAAAATGCTCCTGTTGCGTCTCTACACACACAAGTGTACGTGATCGTGCAAGTAATATAATGACTTGGACAATCAAATATCATTCCTTCGAGGATCAATAAACTAGAAATTTATTAAATCTTTAGTTCAAGACAATTGAGTATTAAGTGTTTGGTTGTATCAAGATTAAGATGATTGTGTAAATAAAATATAAATTACTAAACAAGAAATAATTAATTATGACTAAAGCAAAGAAAGCAACGGTTGTAATCAATAATGAGGACGATTCCAGGGTTGAGGTATTTTGAACAATCATACAATTCTCTATTCTTTCATAGTCTAATTAGTTATCGGGTTGATGGTTCGCAAAGGTTATGCCACGATCTTGGTCTCCCGACCTCAAATCTTCTATCTATTGAATGTTGTAACTACAACTCCCGCAGAGTTATAACAAATCTTCTAGATTCATGAAGTTGTCTTCTTGCAAGTGAACCAAGCAAGGCTTCTAGGTATATCCCTATCCTAGATGCTAATTCAAATCCCTTATTTTATAAAAGAATAAAAATCTTGCACCTTAATTTCTTCGTTCTATCCTATGATTCTCCTCCCGAATTCACATAGAAATATAAATTTATTCTAATGGTGGCCAATCATTAAAATAGTAAGCTCAAGAAATTAAGAACAACCATATGATAATCCAAAAAGAAACTATGAATAAGAATAGTAAAGAGTACTCATGTGCTAGCCTCAACCCCAGAAATATGGTGTTTAGCTACTCATGTTTGAATTCATCATCCAAAATAAGTAACAAATCATACCCAAATCAATCCTTCAAATAAACAAATTCAAAAGAATGTTTAAGAACTCTAAAAGAGAGAAATTTTCGCTTTTCTGTCGCTACTCTGCTTTACCAAAAAGTTCTTCATATTATCTTGGATTTTTTCTTTTATAGCTGGGACAATACAATTAAAATATTCCCGATTTGTCAGCCCAGCGCATCGCGCCATGACTTTGATTGCTATTTTTCATTAAAATCTAGGAAATCGTGGAGCTCAAGTATTTCCTGACAATTGTAAAATGCACCCTCACCGCGACGCACCACTATCGCGGGGAGTCACTGGATTGGAACAATTGCGAAATAATCATCCTCTGCGATGTGCTAAACCTTCAGGTCGCCAAATCTGGTAAACAAAACTTCTCCGCGATGCGGTGGTTTCGTGAACCTTCACTGGAAATTGGCCATTGCTATTTTTTTGATCTTCGCGACGCGGAGTATCTTCAAATGAGGATTCCTACTTTCCAGATTCCCTTTTTTAGCTTAACAACTAAGGTACTCAGACTTCTCTTTGCGTAGGGATTAATATCATATTCAAAGGCATCATATTACTCTTTGGGACACATCATCCCTTGTCATTTCCTCAACACACATCATGTCATTGACTCTCTGATAATCAAATAATACGAGACTATAAATAAGATCATGTTACTATAGCATCTCACATTCTAGAATTCCACTCAATCAGCTAACATTAGAAAATAAAGGTATATACACAGTGGAATGAAATTACCACCTAACTTCTTACACGGTTTAGCCTTACACCTCCATCTATGATACCCTTATACTCCCCATCCTCTCAACTAGCATGAAAAATGTTCACCCCCTAATACCAACTGTAGATACCATTAAATTTTGCTCTCTTTGACTTAAAATAATGACAAGTAGGCTAAGACGTCACAAATTGGACAAAATATTTTAGGCAATGCTAATATTCACAACTATTAGGAGAGGGAAAACAAGATTATGCCTAAAAACACTATCAATCATCACAAAATGTAACAAGAAAGGTAATAAATAAATAAATCTTAAAGAACATACCTCAACAATTGAGAGAAAGATGAGAGAAAGTGAGAAATTGTAGAAGTTTATAATAGATGGAGTGAGAGGGCAGTGCTGATGTTGAAAATAAAGGGTTTAGGGTTTGTGAAGTTATATTTATAGAGGGGCGGGTCAGGTTAGGGTTAATGAAATGATTATGTCCGATTTAAGCCCACTCCGTGATGCGGTAGGATCGCGTAGACCTACTGGATAAGGCCAATTTCCATTTAACTGCCCAACGCGATGTACTAAGATTTGTCTCCACTCACTGTAAATTGAAAATTGTCAATTTTCCAAGTTTCGTGTCGCGGTGAAATCATGACAATCCACTGGAATTTGATAATTCTCAATTTACACTTCTTCGCGTTGTGGTGAAATTCACGTATCTTTAGTGGAATTTAACAATTGTCAAAATACCCAGTTCCGCGTCGCGCTATTCTTCAAACTCAAATTCCTTTATGTAATTCTCACTCTTTTCTTACCTGAGTAAATCCCCACTTACACAAATCATTTTGCAAACCTGATTGCTTTCTTCAAATGTGGTAATATTCTCATTTCACTTTGAAATTTCCTGCAATCTCAAATGAAAACAACAAAAATTGTAAGTAAAAATGGGTTGCCTCCCACTCAGTGCCTTAGTTTTGGTCGTGGCATGGCTCATTTTTTTGTATTTTTCTTTCTTTTTGATTTACAAGCCAAAAATTAAACTACCTATTACACACGTAAGTGTACGTGATCGTGCAAGTGATATAATGACTTGGACAGTCAGTTATCGTTCCCTCGAGGATCAATAAACTAGAAATTTATTAAATCTTTAGTTCAATATAATTGAGTATTAAGTGTTTGGTTGTATCAAGATTAAGATGATTGTGTAAATAAAATGTAAATTACTAAACAAGAAATAATTAATGATGACTAAAGCAAAGTAAGCAACCGTTGTTATCAATAATGAGGACGATTCAAGGGTTGAGGTATTTTGAATAATCATACAATTCTCTATTATTTTCACAGTCTAATTAGTTATCGGGTTGATGGTTCGCAAGGGTTATGCCATGATCTTGGTCTCCCGACCTCAAATCTTCTATCTATTGAGTGTTGTAACTACAACTCCCGCAGAGTTACAACAAATCTTCTAGATTCATGAAGTTGTTTTCTTGTAAGAGAACCAAGCAAGGCTTCTAGGTATATCCCTATCCTAGATGCTAATTCAAATCTCTTATTTTATAAAAGAATAAGAACCTTGCTCCTCAATTTCTTCGTTCTATCCTATGATTCTCCGCCCGTATTCACATAGAAATATAAATTTATTCTAATGGTGGCCAATCATTAAAATAGTAATCTCAAGAAATTAACCCAAATGATAATCCAAAAAGAAACTATGAATAAGAATAGAAAAGAGTACTCATGTTCTTAGCCTCAACCCTAGAAATAGGGTGTTTAGCTACTCATGTTTGAATTCATCATCCAAAATAAGTAACAAATCATACCCAAATCAATCCTTCAAATAAATAAATTCAAAAAAATGTTTAAGAACCCTAAAAGAGAGAAATTTCTGCTTTTCTGTCGCTGCTCTGCTTCACCAAAAAGTCCCTCACATTATCTTGGATTTTTCCTTTTATAGCTGGGACAATACACTTAAAATATTCCTAATTTGTCAGCCCAGCGCGTCGCACCAAGACTTCGATTGCTATTTTCCATTAAAATCTAGGAAATTGCAGAGGTCAAGTATTTCCTGACAATTGTAAAATGCACCCTCACCACGACATGCCACTATCACGAGGAGTCACTGGATTGGGACAATTACGAAATAATCATCCTCCGCGACGCGCTAAACTACAGGTCGCCAAATCTGGTAAACGAAACTTCTTCGTGATGCGGTGGTTTTGCGAACCTTCACTAAAAATTGACCATTGCTATTTTGTTAATCTTCGCGATGCGGAGTGTCTTCAAATGAGGATTCGTACTTTCCAGCTTTCCTTTTTTAGCTTAATTTCAGTAGCTTGCATTTCTTCACTACTTCCATATCCTTGTTGTATCCAATTATGCACAATTCTTCATGACTTTGAACCTGAAAGTACTAATCATATTCATTAGGCACAAGACGGAATAAAAACTGAATTATACTTAAGAATTCATACAAAAATTCTTGAACTAAGTCCAAATTTGAGTGCATATTGGTTCTATGAGCATATAATACTATAGAAAAAGCCACAACATCTGCTGAAAATCATCTGAAGTTTGTAAGATGATTGTTACTGGTTTTATTGGCCAACTTCGAGGCTGGTGGGACAATTATTTAAAGGAAGAAGATAGATTAAAAATTCCTTTTTAACATAATTTCTTGCTTGTGAGCCAAGACTAAAATCTATCTGATGTGGAATCATTTAAACCATTTTCAGAAATCAATATAAGGATTTTTAAATACTGTTGACATCAAATTCCATTTCCAAAGGAGTTGGATTTTCTTTATCAAAAATATTATCATTATCTTGAACTATATGAGTTTTAGGATTAATTTTAACCTTTTCAACATTTCTAAAAGAATTATGCAATTCTATAGAGTTTAAAGTATGCAAGGATGTAGCACGATACCTAGCTGGTCCATAAACAGGTGGTTCAATAGGAGAAATATATTGTCTAGCAGGCATACTACGAGACATAGCAAAGGAATTTCGATTAGAAATAGTAGAATTATCATCAAATTGAAAAAAAAAATTTCCATTAGAGTTTTGAGTTACATGAGTTAATTCTGAATTGATCACTTCTTCTGCAAGCTATTTAGGAGAAACGACTGAATTTAAAATCCAGGTGTCAGGAAAGTTAATTTCTTCCCATCTTATAGGCCTTTAGGTACTAACCTTGGATTTTAGAAAATTGGTTTCTGTAAGAATGGTATAATCGGAAAGATCTTCAATTAATCTTCATATAGGATCCTTAAGCAGCAGAAAAAACTAATCAATAGGATTTTAAACCCCTTACTCTGAGAGGTCTACCAGAAACATTTTTAGCGGCACTTCGTGATGCTAGAAATCTAAATTTTAGATAATCTTTAATGGGAACTATTAAATCTACTCTTGCATATGCCTCTGTATATTTTAATGTTCAACCAAAATTTACAATTATTTTTGACTGATAGAAATATTCTTGATGTTTTGACCTTAAATGTAAAACTCATGGTTATAATTATGCCCTGGATCTAAACTCATAGGAGTATCTTATCGCATTTATTACCATCTTATGACTACAATGACTCCTAAAAGTAGATTAATTGAAGATCCTTCCGATTATACCATTCTTATAGAAACCAATTTTTTAAAATCCAAGTTTAGTACCAGAAGGCCTATAAGATGGGAAGAAATTTTCTTCCCTAACACTTGGATTTTAAATTCGATCATTTCTCCCAAACAGCTTGCAAGAGAAGTGACCAATTCAAAATTAAATCATGTAACTTAAAACTCTGATGGAAAATTTGTCTTCAATTTGATGATAATTCTACTATTTCTTATTGAAATTCCTTTATTATGTCTTGTAGTATGCTTGCTAGACAATATATTTCTCTTATTGAACCACCTGTTTATGGCCCAGCTAGGAATCGTGCTACATCCTTGCAGAATTGCATAATTCTTTTAAAATTACTGAAAAGGTTAAAATCAATCCTAAAACTCATATAGTTCAAGATAATGATAATATTTCTGATAAAGAAAATCCAACTCCTTCGGAGATGGAATTTGATGTCAACAGTATTTAAAAATCCTTATATTGTTTTCTAAAAATGGTTTAAATGATTCCACATCAGATAGATTTTAGTCCTGGCTCACAGGCAAGAAATTATCTTAAAAAAGTATTCTTAATGAAAACTGGAAAATCATAGAACATGGTTTTTCAAAACTTATAGCCTTGACGATATGAAAAAAATTTCAGAAGAATTTTATGAAATGTGTGCATTGCATAATCAGATTATTAATTTTGCACCATGGTTTATATCTGCATATTTACCTAAATATATTAATGTAATAGAAAGACATTACCAAGATACTAGTGGCAATATTATTGAATGTGTTTATCCCCCCAGTCATCTTTTATACTTCCTAATAATACATATATTACTTATTCTGCATTTCAAAAATTTATTGATAATGATGTTGGTCGAATCACTATTGCAAAATTTAATAAGTTAATTGCCTAAAATAATTATTTAAGTCTATATGTGAAATTTCTTGGGAAACACATTTTCTCGCTTGACATAAAACTTGATGAATTGATCAAAATAGTGAAAATTCTTAATGATGGTCCAAAAACTTCTAATATTACTTCTACTTCAGAAAATAAATGAAGAATTGACTATTAAACCTTGTGTTCAACGACCTCCTAATATTGAAGGTTTTGCAAAATTCTTTCATATGGAAAAATTAGAAAAATTACTTGACGAAAAGTTTTCAAAAT
>NW_025884240.1:0-4955 GCF_002878395.1 Capsicum annuum
CAATTAGTTCATTATGGTTTAATAAAGTTTGGAAAATTTCAAAATAATCCACAAGTTTTTAAATTTACACTTTGATTCAAATGTTAGTTAATATATAACGGGGAACGAAGGAAAAAAAGGCATTTTTTTCTCTCTCCTTATCCATTGTTATTTTCTCTCTTCGTGATATTTGTTGTTCATTGTTGCTGCTGCTTTATTCATCATATTCTCATTCATTATCATCATCTTATACTTCATTATCAACTTCATATTCTTCTTGTTGACCATTGTTGTTGTTGTTGTTGTTACCCCAACTATTGCTCTTTGACCAAATTTTTATGTCAAATTTTATTTCGTAAATCACTTTCAACTTTGAAATTTACTTGACAGGAGACTTTGGTAAGTCAGATTATGCTTTTTAGTTGAATCTGGGTAACTACTAGTGTGTTGTTTTTTCAACAATAGTTTGCACGTGAACATGAATGCAATACAAGAGCAATCTGTTTAAACAGATCCATTATCCGCGGCACCAGATAATGTTCTTTTGTAATAGTAGACTTATGTTGGATTCATGTTTAAGGGTTCTAGGTGCCTATAATATGATTATGAATCGTATAGATGGGTATTCTGTTGCACCAGATTAGTAATCTGTTTCAATAGATAAATAATCTGTTTCATCAGATTACTAATATGTTTCGAACAACAAAATACAACTCCTGTCACACACAAAATCTAACAGATAACTCATATGTTCTTGCTATTGATACTGGAATCAAATTATTCCTTAATTGTAGACATGTCATTCATTAAGAAATAGAAATAGATAGCACAAAAATTAAATAAGAAATAAAAATTCAAGTTCATCAAACATAATTTTTTATAAAACAAACAAAAAAAACATAGATAACAGAAAAAAAAGATTAATTATTATTATCATCATTATTAACATCATTATTATTTGTATGGCTAGCCGGTCAATCTTCAAAGGGCAGCAGCAGCGCCCTCCTTAGCCTGCGAATCTCCCGCAACATCCTTACTCTGACGGCGGCCAACTCCTAATGCAGTTCATGAACCTCCTTCTGCAGTTTCCTCATGGTGTCTCGTAAAATAGCGACATCCCATACAGGATCAGCCATATCTAAGAAAATGCATAAGTTGACAAAACACACACGTAAACACAAAACTAAAGAAAAGAAGAATTCGAATGTAATGTAATGTAATACAACGTATATTTACACAAAAATCAAGAAAAAGACTTACCAGAGATAGGAAAAAGCTATCAAGTCCTTGAAGAGAAAGTAGTTGAAGGTGTAACAAGAGCGAGGAATAAATAGTGTGTAGTACAACGAACGATTGAGTAAGGAGGGATCTATTTATAGAGGATTGAACATGAATGAGTTAGGCAAAAAATCGTAACTGTTCACCTCCATTTATTAATGACATTCTTGATTACTGTAAAAAATTATGACTTAATTAAATTAATCAATATAATGATAAGTCATGACTTTTCAGCTTTATTATTATTAATAATTAGTTCTTTCTAGGAACCGTTTTTTACACTATTTTGGACAACAGATAACATATCTGTTGCATCAAATAAATCATTTATTATAATAGATATATCATGATTTGCAATAAATAGATAACCTGTTGCATCAGATAATATATCTGTTGCAACATATAATATATTTTTTAAAAAAAAAAATATATTATCTTCATGACATCTAAATTTTCTGACTTTTTAATTATATAAATTAGTAAAGCATATTTAAAGGCCCAACTGTTCACCTCCATTTATTAATGACATTCTTGATAACTATAAAAATTTATGACTTAATTAAATTAATCAATATTATAATAGGTCATGACTTTTCAGCTTGAAGTTTAGCTTTATAATTATTAAAATACTTAGTTCTTTCCAGCAACCATTTATTTTTTACACTGAGTTGTACGAGAGATTATATATCTGTTGCATCAGATAAATCATCTATTACAATAGATATATCATCCGTTGCTACAAATAGTTCAACTGTTGCATCAGATAATATATCTGTTGCAACATATAATATATATATCTTTTAAAAAAAATTATCATCATGACATTCAAATTTTTGACTTTTTAATTATATAAATTAATAAAGAAGATTTAAAAACAAGAATATTTCTGGTGAGTTTTTTACCATTTAAATTGTGTTTATCATTTATTTCCTTATTCTTTTTTGTGAAAAGAAATGACTTAATTAAATCAAGCTGGTGGTGACTTAATCTTTCCGTTTCTTTAATAGCCATTTTTATTAATTGAGTTATGGCAACAGATTGTATATCTGTTGCATCAGATAATCCATCTGTTTCAACAAATATACCATCTGTTGCTATAAATCAACCATCTTTTTAAGGAGCGCTTTTTATTTCTTCTAGCTGATTCATAAGTCACAACAGATGAGATTGATACATCAGTAGCGTTTTTTGTTTTTGTTTATTTGTTGAATGTGTTTAGACAAAAGTCACAGTCACGACTATTCATTAACTTTTTTCTTAAAAATCATATCATCATATATATATATCTTAATTGAATTAATCCAATGTTGTGGCTCTTTTTAAATTAAATAATCTTTCTTTTACGATTATAATACATTTAGTTCCTTATTATTTATTAACGAACCATTTTTAGGAGATTTTTTCATCATGACCGCATACCTAACTCCAACCGCCGATATATTTTGAATAGGGAATAAATTGAATGATAATTAAATATTGAATAAGAATTAAAAATTTAAAATCGAACAAACCAAACCAAACATCTACATGAATTTTTTTGAATCCCTTATAGGTAGATCGGATATAAAAAAGGGAAATACATACGCTAAAAGAAAGAAAAAATAACCTAATTATTATTATTATTATTATTACTATTATTCTCAACCTAACAATTTTCATCCAGCAGCAGCAGGGCCCTCCTCAGCCTTGCTCGAAAGTCAGCCAAATCTCTTTGGAGTTTATCAAACTGCCTTTGAAATTTCTGCAAGGACTCGATATGAATCTTCTTGTACGAATCTGGATCTGACATATTAGTATTGTAAGTATAGTAGAATGAACGAGTGTGAGTGAGGAGGCCAGACGGACCTATTTATTAAATGATTGAGAATTGGAAGGAACTGGACTTAGTCAAACAAAAAGCCACGATTGTTCATGTCCCTTAAAAGGAAAAATTACACTAATCCCATATTTAAGACACCATATTACACAATATCCCTTAATATTTTAAAAAATTACATAAAATCCCGGATTATATTTACTAGTGATACATATGCTATATGTATCACTGCTTAACATATGTATCACAATTTAAAATTCTGGGATAAAATGTAATTAGCAAACTATCCGGGATTCAATGCAATATTGCTGAAACTATCCAGGATTTATGTGTTGTGTGTGTTACTTAAATAATATTGGTGACTTTAATAATAAGTAAATTAGAAAAAAATTGGATCTAAATACAACATTTTATCTTTTTGTTGTATTTTCGAAAGATAAAGATTGGTAATCTGTTGCATAATATATTACACCTGTCAGATAACTTACAACATATGGACAGTCTGTTACAATAGATGGATATATCACTTTGCTTTTCCTTTAGCTGTGGCGTCTGTTACAACTTGCTAGTCATCTATTTATTTAATTTCATCGAGAGCAATCGATTTTTCTAAACACTTCTTGGCCAAATTCAATTTTTCCTCTTGGATTGCTTCTCTTTTTTTCTTTGCATCCTTTAACAAAACTAAATTTTTGCTATTGGATTGAGGGCAAAAATTGAATTTGGAGGCCATCTTAAAGGATGCAAACAAAAAAGAGAAGCATTCCAAGAGCAAAAATTGAGTGTAATACCTTGTATTTTCGTGCTAGAATCCTAACCATAGTTCCTGCGCATCTAAGCTCTAATCCAAGTGATTCTCATATGAATACAAGTTTTATGATCATTATCCTAGTCTATGGAGTAGTTTAGAGGTAAAAAATGTTCATAGCAATGACCTTCATCCAAAGTTTGACATTCGATTCTACAAGGATCAAATCTCTTAATATGCATGGAATTTTTCATACCAAGACCTATCAAATTGTATATAATTGAATTATTTTTCCAATGATACCAATTTCACAAAAATCTGATATCCGGGCGAAAAGTTATGCCCATTTTCGTGAGAGACAGTAAGGGTGTGCGATGGGAAATACGCCGCCCAATCAAATGTGTGTGATTGGGAGTCCGAGGCACACTTAAATGTCTACCATAAGGTTGTGCGCCGCATACCTCACTTCCAAGTGCCAAAAACACCCCTATATGTCTATAACACAAGATTAAACTCCCACAACATCAAAATAAGTTTACTTTCTCTCAAAATCTCCAAGAACAACCTTTAGGGTTTCAACATAAAAACCCCAAAGTTCGTGAATAGCATTACGTCATTCAAAGTTCGTTACGAAGGCTACGATGGACACCCAAAAGTTCGTGAATAGCATTACGTCATTCAAAAAGTCATTCAAAGCTTCAAGTTTAAGGTTTGTGGGGCTTTTCAACAAAAACAACCGTTCGTTCTTGTGCCCAAAAATACTTTCTTTTATGAATTTATGAATTTTATATGTTTTACTATGATTTTGAAACATGAATTTATATCCTATATTGATTATCATTAGATTATGATGTTTTTGATATTTTAGGAGTGAAATTATATGAGAATGATGATATTTTTTGCCTTATGGCTAAATTTCCAGATTTTGAAGGAATTTATATATGTTTATGATGTAAAGCTTGAGCCTTGATAAATTTTCATATGATGTTGGGACATGAGTTTTGAACTCTAATTGAGATTGTAATTTTTTTGAGAAATCATGTGTTATAAACCCTTTGGTTTTGAATGAATTGAGATGATAATGAATCTTTGACCTTTTGATCGTAAAAAGGGGTTGATTTGAACCCGAGATGA
>NW_025884240.1:5055-31770 GCF_002878395.1 Capsicum annuum
ATTTTATATGTTTTACTATGATTTTGAAACATGAATTTATATCCTATATTGATTATCATTAGATTATGATGTTTTTGATATTTTAGGAGTGAAATTATATGAGAATGATGATATTTTTTGCCTTATGGCTAAATTTCCAGATTTTGAAGAAATTTATATATGTTTATGATGTAAAACTTGAGCCTTGATAAATTTTCATATGATGTTGGGACATGAGTTTTGAACTCTAATTGAGATTGTAATTTTTTTGAGAAATCATGTGTTATAAACCCTTTGGTTTTGAATGAATTGAGATGATAATGAATCTTTGACCTTTTGATCGTAAAAAGGGGTTGATTTGAACCCGAGATGAGAAAAGAAATCCACTTTTATTGATTATTATAAAAAGGGTAGCATGATGGCTCCCGTTGTGAATTGTTGAATTGTTTATTTGTGGATTTTCTTTTGAAAAGATCTGAGCTAAGTCAGGGAGTAGTCTTTAGCACCCAACTGGAGGTATAGCAGTATTGGTACTTCCCTAGAACTACATGCCCCCATAGGTTGTGAGCCTGAGGCTGATTTATATAGTGATCACTAGTATTTAGATTGATGATTTAAGGTTCTACTCCGATGGAAAGGATAGGACAGCTCTCCCCAACGTGGGTTAGATGTTGGACTCCATGTAGCTCACATAGTTTATATCAGTTGTAAGAGACTCCCAATGTGTGTGTGTGTATTCTCCTATCTAATATGAAAAATCTTATTCTTCTATCTGAGATGAAAACATATTTGTTTAAAAGACTGAGTTTGAGAAAGTCATTGTTTTTGAAAGATTTAATGAACATATATTCCAAAGAGAATTTTTATAATATTTGATTACTTTGATGATTTGGAATCGAGATGGAAGTGAATTGAGATTTATTATGATGACTCACATGTTTCACCTGATATATTTTACTCTCTTATGATTATGATGATTTTAATTCGAGCTAAGTGAGTCATTTATATCAGCATGCATAATTTTATAAACTATGATGATATTAAGATATTATTTTATATAAGCATTTCACCCCATATGCTCGATATGTTTCCATGGTACTGACCCACATATTTATATGTGGGCTACATTTTCTTGAAATGTAGGTACAAGATAAAGTGTACATCTTTAGATCCAGTCAGTTCGAGACATCCAGTCAGCAGGTGATAAGTCCGTTTGATTCAAGGGCTTGAGTTAGTTATATAGTTCAAGAAGTGTTGTATTTTCTTTATCTAGTCATATTGAGTTGGGATAGTCGAGAGTCATGACCCAGCTACCTATAGTCGGTACTAGTAGAGGCTTCATAGACAGTCAGTAGAAGTTGATGTATTCCATTTCAATTTTGGTTGTAAAAGCAGAGTTGTAATCTTGTAAATTTAGTTTTGTATCTATCATATTCAGAAAAGAGTTATTTTCCATAGATTTGTATAAATTTATACCTTTTGTTCAATTGCTTATGAGTTATGCCAGTAGAAGGGTTAGCTTGGGGTCACTTGTGATCCTAAGCACCGTGTGACATCTCGGGACCCAATTTTAGGGTGTTACAAAATTGGTATTAGAGCACAGAATTCAAGTATCCTAGGGTGTCTATGAAGCTGTGTCTAGTAGAGTCTTGCAGAACGGTACTGAGACGCCTGTACTTTTCTTCGAGAGGCTACAGGGCATTTAGGAAATGTCTCTATTCTTTCAAGTCTTAAATTATGATATAAAAAAGTTCTCCAAGAAACTTATACAGATTCTCATCTTACTCTTGTCAGGCCATCTCTAACTTATTTCCAAGGTATCAGAAATAGTTGAGGTTAATTCTCCATAGATAGTTAGGGAATTATAAGAGAGCTACAAAAGTATCCTTTCAGTACTTTTGAGTTCCAAAAATTGAAGTGCTTTATCAAGCCTGTAGAAATCATGCACTAAGCCTGAGTCAGATATGCTTTGAAATTTCTCCTCAGAATCTATAATGATAATCTATACTTTTCTATCTATGTATTGTTCTTAAGGTAACATGTTCGGTAAGTTCTAATTTTCTCCCCAGCTAATGCTCTTATATTTGCTGGCAGAAGTTTCAGAAGTTTCATAAAACGGCTTAAGAGGAGCCTTCTAGTATGTTATAAGTCCCTCAGATTTGAAGTTATACCCTTGTTCTTTTGAGTTATTCAATTAAGACAGAGTAAGGTGTATTCTTAGATCATTGAATACCGTGTGTCAAGTTTTTATCTCTTGTATTATGTAATATTGTTATCATTGTGTTTGTGAAAAACCAAAGTCTAGTGAAGCCGTGTGGGGCTATTTCGATTCACTAGCATAGTTGCTTTGTTATTTATATAATTTTCTTAATCAAAATACAAAACCAAATTCTAGTGAAGTCGTGTGAGGCCTATTTTGATTCACTAACAACTTGTTGTTTATCTTGTTGTTCTGGTGTTAGTTGAAAGTGTGGGTTTCTGTGTAGTGACAAAAGTAGTAACATTTAGTTGAAAGTCTTGTGTTAGTTGAAGTTGTGGGTTTAGAAGTGTAGTGGCAAGAATGGTGGTAAGGAGAATTTATTGAATATGTATAGCTGAATTTTTGCTTATGATTGAATTAGTAATGAAGTGATATACCCTTGTTTGTTAGTTTAGTGAAGTTAGAGAAGGAGATTATTAGTTAAGGTGGATTGTTGTTTGCTTGAAGTATGAAAAGAGTTATTGATGGTATTTGTTGTGCTAGGAAAGTATAGGTTTTGATAGAAGTACTTGGTGATTGAGTATTATTAATTTAGGCTTTCCTGAGATTACAAGAGGAAGTCTAGTTGAAATTTATAGAGCTATGAAAGTAATTTAGGTGTGAAGATGGGTAAATAGTAATGATGTGAAGAAGGAGGATGTATTAATATATTATGAATAAGATAGGCCATATGATTATGATCGATTGTCATTGTGTACTAGTTTTCTTAATTCTATGTTCTATAGTTTTGAAGTGAAAATTGTGTGTGAGATTGGGTTGTAAATCATGTTTAGCTCTAGACATTAAGTTTGAACAGCTGATGGTTTGGTTGTTGATGCTAGTTATATGGAGGTGATCTAGTAGTCCTGAACAGTGTATGCAAGAGTGTAAGATCATGTGTTCGTAATTAAGTATGGTATAGAGGTGTGCCCAAGGTTCTATGGGGCTGCATTATTTTTTTAGGATCATTACATATTTTGGGGTTAGTAGTAATGTGGAGTTTCTAGGTGGAGAAAGGCTAGTTAGATAATTTATGATGTTCTTGATAGCTAAGTTAAGGAGTTATGATTGAAGATGTCGAGCCTTTTTAGTATGATTATTATTCTCATGGTTTGGAAAAAAAATATAAGAAAGAGGTGTGATCTTGGTAGGTTATGATTATGTGATTAGAGATATAGGTATGGTTGCAAATGAGAGTGTAAGTCTTTGATGATGATTATTGAAGCTAGAACATTAAGGATGGCATATGGATGGGTTGTTCAAGAATGAAGTTAGTAAGTTCAAAATTAGTTTATTCTTGTGAGTTTAGCATTTATGTATAGATAATAGAATGATGAAATTATGGCTTAATCTCGAGGATATGGAGTAGACCATCATACTTAGAATACCAGTTTTGACCTAAGAGGGAGATGGTTAGTGAAGAACCAAATTGATATTTGAGAATTAGATTGTGATACATTTCAATAATGAGTTATGTTGAGATAGTGATCCCTTCTTACTCTAGAGTATTCCTTGGATTTCAGTCATTACAACACCAAATCCATCACTTGCGTGATAAATCCATGCCACATGCCTATGCTTATACCCATCATGCATGCTAAAGCCCATTCTCAGCTTCTAGCAAGCATGTAACAGCTTCACTCTGTGATTTGAGTTATCTCTCATGAATCTATGAACTCTAGTCTTATGTTGAATAGCTTATGATAAGTATGAACTCATGTTTCAGAGTATGATTAGTTTTTAAACCCATGATACTAGTGAAGTTTGCATTATATCATGCATGTCCTCAGCTTAGATTTCTTTAATGAATCCATGCCTTTGATATTTTATTCATCAGGACAAAGATAAGTGTTAATGTTATGTATTATAGTTTTTGTGCTTCTGGTTCATATGTGTTAGCCCCTCGGTGACCTCTTCCTATGTTAAGATAGTGGTGATGATAGTGGATAATCAATGGTTTAGATGTGAGAGAGTTGATGACCCTCATTAAGAAAGATTATTTATGCTTTTCTATCTAAGGCTAAAGTGTGAAGTAAGATTGAGGCCAAGTCTTTGATACATGTCATGGTTAGTTAAAAATTGTGTGTATGTTTTTAAGAATAGTGCAAGAAAATTGTTGTTGATAAAGGTTTAGAGAATATACGAAGTATGCCTTCAGGGGTATTTGCCTTAAAGTTATATATGATTTTTAATGATAGGCTTGAATGTCATGTTGGGTGTAAGATGAAGAATGCAATATACACTAGTGAATCCATATCAAGAGTTTTAAATTAGTCATTGAAGTGGTAAGGCATGTTATACTTAGGGTGTGAGCTCTAAGAAGATATAGAATATTAAACCTTGTGGTTTAGACTAGTATTGTGGTTTGGCACGTTGTATCTTGTGATTTAGTGTTAGGATTGATCATGGTGAGAGAACTTAGTTTTGTTTAGACCTTAGTAGAAAGATTTCGCAGTGCCAATATGAAAATTATAAGTTGAATCGAATGAGTATGGTATTTAAAGGGAATAGTATAGTTGAGAGAGCATTTGAGAAGTGATGCTAAGCTTGAAAGGAAGAAGTTGTGTTTCCTACGGCCTAGCAATCCTATCCTAGTTTATGAGTTATATAATTATATTCCATGCAATAGAGTTATATCAATGTCGTAATTCCTTAGTCAAAGGTCTTTTTCAGAGCATGCCCAAAATTCTTTGCTCCCTAATGTCAATAGAATTTCGTAGAAAAGTGCTAAAGAAATACTCTATTTGAGTATGGGTAGTCAATATGATCCAGTCCATATAGCCTGTAATCTAGTTTAGCAAGCAAGGAGATAAGCTCATATAGATTCTTAATTTTCCAGCTAGTCTTACTATCCGCAGTCTTATATGTATGTACATTCCAAGAGGCAATGTGTTTGTGTCCAATTAAATTATGAATTCAGCTTAGTTCATGCATCAGTTTCAGTTTTAGATATTAAGTCATGATTCAGTTCGTAAGTATCCAGTGTAGTATCACAGTCTCTTCCTAGTATTTTCGTCAAATTATTATCATTCGGGGACGAACGATCCCAAGAGGGGGATGTTGTAATACCCCGAGTTTTCATATCATAAACCTCTCATCCTTTCTCATGAGATCAGATCCAGTGCAAAGTAATGGTTACTCATAAGTTGACACTCTCGTTTCAATCTTAGCCATATAGTTATTTTTCTTGAGGATTCATGCACTTGCAGACCAGTTCAGTAGCTCATTATTCTTAAGATCCAGTGATTCAGTTCTATATGTTACACATGATAGCTTGAAGACTAATATTCCTCAGTGTTTCAGGTTAATTATCCACATTCGAGGACGAATGTTCCCATAGGGGAGGTAATGTAATACCCCGTATTTTCGTGATAGAATTCTAACCATCGTTCCTGCGTGTCTAAGCTCTAATCCAAGTGATTCTCATGTGAATACAAGTTTCATGATCATTATCTTAGTATATGGAGTAGTTTATAGGTGAAAAATATTCATATCAATGACCTAGAACAAAGTTGAGCTAAGACCAATTGATTCATCCAAAGTTTGACATTTGATTCTACAAGGGTCAACTTCAAACGTATATATCTCTTAATATACATGGAATTTTTCATACCAAGACCTATCAAATTTTATATAATTGAATTATCTTTCCAACGATACCAATTTCGCAAAAACCCGATACCCGAACGAAGAGTTATGCCCGTTTTCGTGAGAGCCAGTAAGGGTATGAGATGGGCAATGCGTTGCCCAATCAAATGTGTGCGATTGGGAGTCCGAGTCACACTTAAATTTATGCCATAAGGTCTACGATGCACACCTTAAGGTCTGTCATGGGTTGTGTACAACATAACTCACTTGCAAGTGCCAAAAACACCCCTATATATGTCTATAACACGGGATTAAACTCCCACAACATCAAAATAAGTTTACTTTCTCTCGAAATAACCAAGAACAACCTTTAGGGTTTCAACATAAAAACCCCAATAGCTAAAGATTCAACCATGAGAATTCTATAATTTTTAAATATTTGGAATCCCCATTACGAAGGCTACGAAGCTATGGGGAATGAAGCTCAACTATTTCTGATACCTTGGAAATAAGGCAGAGATAGCCTGAGTAGAGTAAGATGAGAATCTGTATAAGTTTCTTGGAGAACTTTTCTATAGCACGATTTAAGACTTGAAAGAATGGAGACATTTCCTAAATACCCTGTATCCTCTCAAAGAAAAGTACAGACGTCTCCGTACAGTTTCGTAAGACTCTAGACATGGCTTCATAGACACCCTAGGACACTTGAACTCTGTGCTTTGATACCAAGTTTGTAACGCCCTTAAATTAGGTCCCGAGACGTCACACGGTGCTTAAGGTCACAAGTGACCCCAAGCTAACCCTTCTATTGGCATAACTCATAAGCAACTAAATTAAAAGTATAAATCTATACAAATTTGTGGAAAATAACTCTTTTCTGAATATGATAGATACAAAACTGAATTTATAAGATTACAACTCTGCTTTTACAACCAAAACTGAAACGGAATACATCAACTTCTACTGACTATCTATGAAGCCTCTACTAGTACTGACTATAGATAGCTGAGTCATGAATCCCAACTATCCCAACTCAATACGGTTGAATAAAGAAAATACAACACTTCTCAAACTGTATAACTAACTCAAGCCCTTGAATCAAAAGGACTCATCACCTGCTGACTGGATGCCGCAAACTAACTGGATCTGAAGATGTACACTACACTTTGTACCTACATTATGAGAAAATGTATCCCAACACACAGGGTGTGTGTGGGTCAGTGCCATGGAAATGTACCGAGCATATGGGGGTACAATGCATATATAAAATAATATCTTAATATCATCATACTTTATAAAAATTATGTATGCTGATATAAATGACTCACTTAGCTCGAATTAAAATCATCATAATCATAAGGGAGTAAAATATATCGGGTGAAACATGTGAGTCATCATAATAAATCTCAATTCACTTCCATCTAGATGACAAATCATCAAAGTAATCAAATCTCATAACAATTCTCTTTGGAATATATGTTCATTAAAACTTTCGAAAACAGTGACTTTCTCAAACTCAGTCTTTCAAACAAATAGGTTTTCATCTTAGATAGAAGAATAAGACTTTTCATATTAGATAGGAGAATACACACATACATTGGGAGTCTCTCATAACCGACATAAACCATGTGAGCTACATGGAGTCCAACGTCCAACCCACGTTGGGGAGAGCTTTCCTATCCTTTCCATCGGAGTAGGACCTTCATATTTTATTCACTAGTGATCACTATATGTAAATCAGCCTCAGGCTCACAACCTACGGGGGCACGTAGTTCTAGGGAAGTACCAATCCTGCTATACCTTCCGCTCAGGGCTAAAGACTGCTCCCGGAGTTATCTCAGATCTTTTCAAAAGAAAATCCACTAATAAATATTTCAACAATTCACAACAGGAGCCACCATGCTACCTCTTTCATAATAAATCAATAAAAGTGGATTTCTTTTCTCATCTTGGTTTAAAAAACAACCCTTTTTACGACCAAAAGGTCAAAGCTTCTTTATCATCTCAAATTATTTAAACTCAAGGTGTTTATAACACATGATTTTCTCAAAATAATAATCTCAAAGAGGGTTCCAAAAACCCATACATCAATATCACCATAAAACCTTCCAAAGTTTCATAATTTATGACATAAGCATAAAAATAATCACTTAAAACTTAGAATTTCAGCTTTATAATCATACATCTTGGTAAAGAAAATTAGCTTTGGGATTCAAATCTCATTGTTCTTATAGCACATAATTTCTTAAAGTACAATCCCAATTAGGACTCAAGGTCTCATACATCAAAATCATATTAAATTTTCTCAAGATTCATGCTTTTAATTATAAATATATATACCTTACTTTAAAATCTAGAAAATTCAGCTTTATGTACAAAAATGTCATCATTCTCATTCAATTCAACTTCCAAAACATAGAGAGTATCATAATGTCATGTAAAACCATATAGGGTATAAATTCATGCTTCAAATTCATATCAAAACATGTAAAATTATGTATATTCATAAAAGAAAAATTAATTTGGGTACAAGAATGAAAGGGTGTTCTTGTTGAAAAACCCCACATACCTTAAACTTGAGGCTTTGAATGAAATCTTGACCTTGGGACTCTATTCGTGAAAATAATGAGTGTTTCTTGTAGCCCTCAGAATGGGGATTCCGAATCTCGAAGAATTATTGAAAACTCATGGTTGAATCTTGAGATATTTGAATTTTTAGGTTGAAACCCTAATGAATGTTCTTGGTGATTTTGATAGAAAGTAAACTTATTTTGGTGTTATGGGAATTTAATCACGTGTTATAGACATATATAGGGGTGTTTTTGGCACTTGGAAGTGAGGTATGCGGTGCACAATCCATGGCAGACCTTAAGGTGTGCGTCACACACCTTATGGAAGACATTTAAGTATGCCTCGCACTCCCAATCGCACACATTTGATTGGGTGGCGCATTGCCCATCGCACACCCTTACTGCCTCTCACAAAAATAGGCATTGCTTGGGTATCAGATTTTTGCAAAATTGGTATTGTTGGAAAGATAATTCAATTGTATACAATTTTATAGGTCTTGTGATGAAAAAGTCCATGTATATTAAGAGATATACATGTTTGAAGTTGACCCTTGTATAATCAAATTTCAAACTTTGGATGAATCAATTAGTCTTAGCTCAACTTTGTTCTAGGTCATTGCTATGAATATTTTCCACCTCTAAACTACTCCATAGACTAGTATAATGATCATGCAACTTGTATTCACATGATAATTACTTCTATTAGAGCTTAGACGCGCAGGAATAGCGGTTAGAATTCTAGCACAAAAATATGGGGTGTTACAAACTTGGTTCGGAAAATCCATTTAACTCCATTCACTTTTCTATCTTGTGGTCATTCCAATAGTTTCCAAGTTAGGTTCTTTTCTATCATAGCCAACTCCTCCTTCATTGCATCTATCCATTTTTGATCAATTTTTGCTTTCTCATATCCTGGATGTTCCAAAAACAGCAACATTGCATCTTTGATAAATATCACAGAGTGACGTTGTTCCCCTAATATAATGTTCCCCTAAAAGATTTTCAAATAGATATGTCATCTGTTGCAATAGATTTAGATATCTGTTTAATAAATACCAACAGTTCCATCACCTGTGATAACAGATGGAAATGTCATTAGATAACTATATCAGAAATGTCATCTGTTACAATAGATATCAATATCTGTTTAAAAATTTCCAACACCTCAATCATCCGTCATAACATATGCAAATGTCTATTTGATAATTAAATAAGAAATTTCATCTTTTGTAACAGATATTGTTATCTATTTGAAATTCTCCAACAGCTCAGTTGTTTGTTGCAACGGATTTCATTGCAATTGATTTAGGATGAACTAGGGATGAAAGAATGATCTCCTTATTAACTTAATGTTAAGATTAATAATAGTACCTACATCGATATAGGTGTAACTAGGGATAAATGAATGAGCTCACATGGTCAATTACAAATCTAATTGAGTTGTTGCATTTGCATGGTGTTAGTATTGCGTTCATCCCGACTCGAGTCGTCGATCGATCACTCTGAGTTGAAATATGTTCTCATTAACTTAATTTTAAGATTAATAATAGTACCTATATTGATATAGGTCGAATTAAGGATGGATGAATGAGCACAAAGAGTCAACTACAACTTCAATTGAGTTTTTTGGCAATTGCATGATAAAACGGTACTGTATTTCTCCTGAAAAGAGTCATCGATCAATCACTCTGAGATGAACCAATTCTTAATACCTCGTATGTTCAACTAATAACTTAATTAAATAATTTGGGACTAGGGGTGAGTTCTCATAGGGTCAACTACAACTTTAGTTGAGTCTTTCGGCAAATGCATGATAAGATGGGAGTGCATTCCTCCCGACAAGAGTCGTCGATCGATCACTCTGAGCCAAACCAATTCTTACTATCTCATATGTCCAACTAACACATTAATTGATTAATCTAGGACTAGGAGTGAGTTCTCATAATGTCAACTACACAGTCCCTATTTGATAATTTACAATAGATGGATAATCTATTGCAACATGTGACTCAATCCACTTGATAATTTACAACAAATGGATAATTTATTGCAACAGATAACTTAATATGTTTGATAGTTTACAATAGATATGTAATATGTTGCAACATATTACATAATCTGTTTGATTTGATCTAACAGAAAAGACATCTGTTGCAACAGGTTGAGCATTTGTTTATATATAATTCAATTGAGTTCATATGTTCGACTAATATTTAATTGAATGTGAGTTCTCATAGGGTCAACTACAACTTCAATTGAGTCTTTTGTCAATTGCATGATGAAATGGTACTGCATTCCTTCCGACCAGAGTCAACGATCGATCACTCTAAGCCGAACCTATTCTTACTACCTAATATGTTAGACTAATACCTTAATTGATTAATCTAGGACTAGGGTACTAATACCTTGATTGAATAATTTGGGACTAGGGGTGAGTTCTCATAGGGTAAACTATCGATTAATCTAGGACTAGGGGTGAGTTCTCAAAGGGTCAGCCACAATAGATGGCAACGCCTATTTGATAATTTACAACATATGGGTAATCTGTTGTGACATATGACAATCCATTTGATAATTTACAACAGATGGGTAATCTGTCGCAATAGATGACTTAATCTGTTTGATAATTTACATCAGATTCATACTCTGTTGTTATCTAATTTGATTGATAATTTACAACAGGTGAGAAATCTGACGCAACATGTTGAACATTTATTTTTTACAATTTCAATTGAGTTCATATGTTAGACTCCTAAATTTATTAATCTAGGACCAGGGGTGAGTTTTCATAGGGTCATCTCCTAGAGTAGTCGGTCAACTACAACTTCAATTATTTTTATATGATTTTAAAAATTACGCATATATTTTATGATTTTAAAAATAATTAAGATCATTTCGGACCAGATTAACATTTTCAAAACTACTTGTCATTCTTTTCCAAAATACAAATCAACCCATACAAAACGTTTCATCATTTCAAATCTTGAAGTCTGGCTCTTTCTCTCTCATTCTCACTCAATAATACAGTACAGACAACAACTACTCAATAAATTTTCTCAACCCTCCACAACAGATCACTTTTCTTCTTATTTTCAACCACATAGGTGTTATTTTCGACATCATTCTTGCTTGTATCAGTCGTTTTCTTTGTCTTCATAGGCAACAAAGTTCGAGAAGAGCTCTATATTTGTTTTTTTTTCTAAAAAATAAAGGATTTTAAGTAAATGATGAAAAATAAAACTTTTAGTTGTATTATCTTTGAGAATGTGTTTACAATTTTGAGTTTTGATGGTAAAATCATAGGAAGACCTCGAGAAATCCGTAGTTTCCATCGCAGTGTTTCATTGACTGTCGTGGTATAGTTGGATGGTGGTGGTGGTGGTGGTGCTAGACTAATTCTCTTTCTTAGTGGAAAACTTGCTATCTATGTAGACATTGTAGTGCTAGCTTGAGTGTCTTACTTGTAGTAGTAGTGCTAAATGCTTCATTGTTATGGTGCTTAAGTTAATTAAAGAGTCGTTCAATGGTGAAAAGTCTTTAAGTGTGGGGTGATGATCTTAAGTGGATTTATGCACCTAAGTGTTGTTATCTACACTTACTTAGCTTAATTTTGAGGGCATCTCGTGTGCCTAATGAGAAAGAAAATATACCCAACCCCCACCCACTAACCACTACCACCACAACCATAATAGAGAAGAAAAAAGATTTACCCCTCCTTATTATTACCCACACTTTTTTCTCTTTGAAGGTGAGAAGAGGTGCTTATCATCCAAAGTATCCCTATAAGCTAGCAAAAAATAATCTATTTTTTGCATGAGGATGTAATCAACATTAGAAAAAAACCCACAACGTTGGAATGCTGACAAAAGTTATGCATAGTCCACATTACCTTAACTCATTTTTCTTTGTTTTGCTATGAAAGAAGAAGCCAAAGTTTTAACTCTCTACACATAAACATTTCATCAACACTTGTACAATATACTCTGATCCTTTCACTTAAAATGGTCAGATCTGTATTCACATTACCAGTTTTATTATTTGGAATGCCTCAAGAATTTTCTCTCTGTTTTTGGCACAAAGAATATGTAAGCAGCTTTTGTTTGTTTTCCTTCTCGGAGCTTTCACCTTTTTGCTCTTTGGTGAAGCGAATATATAATGTTAAGGTTACATAGGTTGAATTTTTACGACGTGAGTAACACCTTTAATAAGGTAAGCAACCTTTTAATTGTTTTTACCCCATGGAGCATCTACATTTTTATTTTCTTGGTAAACTCGAACCGACAGTTTAAGATTGTAGAGTTAGAGCTGTTGGATGTGCATCACCTTAGCAACCCCTCTTATCACGTATGTAACTTTCTTCTAAAAAAATCGTCCGAGCTTTAACCTTTTTGTAATTTTGATAACTAGAATTTATAACCTTAAAATGAGGTGTCGGCTTGGCCTTTCATAAGTGGAGACAGAATAAAGCGTCCATACTGCATTTGTCACGTAAACCTTTAATTTTATTTTTGTGTTTTTTTCTTTTATAATTTTATTCGTACATTCTTCCTCTCATAGAGACGGTATGCAATGGGGTAGTTGGATTTTCACTTAGAAGATTTTCTTAAAAATAAAATAAAATATTAAAGGTATAAAAGAGAAATATACAAATAATTATAATTTCTTTTAGATAGTATAATTTTTCAACTAAGATGATTCAGATGAATTCACGCCTCCCTAGTTTCACCAATAACATGGTGGATTCAATTATAGGTTGAATCTATTTTAAAGTACTCACTTAATAAGGTTTGACTAAATTAATTAATGTTTATTGAGGTCCGGTTTTTGCACGGATCCCGCACATAAGAAAAGTTTTATTGCACCGAGCTATCCTTTTTAATGCTTATTAAATATCTGATCTTTCTCTCTCTCTCTGTTTAAGAAAGGCTTTCTCTTGTCACACGCCTTTTTTAACAAAAAAATTAAAAGAGTTTTTATTATTAAGTGTCAAAAAATGAAAGTTTGTTTCATAAAGTATATTTAACAATCAAAACTAAGAGTCGCCACTTGGCATAAATCTGGTGTGCCAAGTCACCTTTGAAAATCCCTTTTCAAAATGATTTTGACTCTTTAAAACTGGTTTGCGAATAGATATTCTGACTAAGGAATTCTATTTACTGAGGGGAAGGTGTTAGGCATCCCTCGATCCCGTGGTTCTACCATGGTCGCTTGGTGGAGCATATCGGCTAATTTGACACTATGAATGTGTAAACCACACAAAACATACAAAAACAATCAATCAAACAAATCAAACAAAGTTCAAAACCAAAGTAATGTCCAGTCTGAGTTATACATTCCCAAAAATAGAAAAATACGGAAGTGTAAATCCTATTCTAAACTAATCCTAGACTAAGCTCCAATGCTTTACCCGATGCCTCAACCTCCTTTGCGTACATGATATGTCAGGACATTCCCCTGTGAATAAATACAAATGAACTCGGGGTATTCCCTAGCTAAATTAATGCATTTTCCAAATGCGAGAAAAACAGAATCATTCAACAAAACTTTCCAAACATTCAACAATCCACAATCGTCCGTTTTCTACAATTTGTCTACACAAACTTAGTATTTGCCTACCCATTTAATGATCTAAAATATGATACTATCGATTTCAATAATTACCCTTCATTTTTAAATCGACAAATCAATCAATGATGCAATAGGCCAATATTCAACTTTTATTGACTTTCAATTCCTTCCCCCAAATAGCTTTTCAACAGAAATTTCTTATACGAGAAATGGTTATCCAACCAATACCGAGTTCATACCACAATCCGTTATCCATAACAAGTAAAATCTACATCAATAAAATCACCCAATCATCATCATCCAACACACAATCATAAAATCAATTTCATAACTTTAAGATGAAATAAAGGGAGAGTTGAAGAATTGGACCTTAATTGTCTATTTCAATATATCGAAGATAGAACCGCGCCCGAAAAACCTCTATTCGAACCTCAATAATTACCAAACCAACTTCAATTTACCCTTTTGCTCTATTTTTTAGCCAACCCGAACCAAAAATCACGAAGTAAAGAGAAACCCGCAGGCAATTTTGGCACCCTGCAACTGTTTGGCCGAAGAACTGGACCGGGGGTCAGTTTTTTTGGTTGATATATTTAGTATCTTCCAGGGAATTTTGGACTGAAAACGAAGACTCTTAGCTACGCCAGGGCTCTGTCAAGCTCAGCAACAGCCGGAATCGAAAAAGTGGTTGCAGCGATAAAATTTTCTGGTGAAAACTCGTTAAAAATTCCTCTCTCGCACATTTTATCTTTGTTTCTTTATCACATGATATCGAATATCTCTCTCTCATCTCTCAATCTCTCAGTTCCCTTCTCCAATCTCTCGTTCTTTCTCTCTTAACTCTCTTCCACTTTATTATTTCCCCCATTTGTGTGTTGTGAGTGTGTATGGGTATGAATCGATAGGTATGTGTTAGTGTGATAGAAAGTGTGTGTGTGATGAGTGAATTTTTTTTCTTTGGAAACTCCAAGAAAATCCGTAGCCACTACACCCTCTGCCGCCCTTCAGGTGAGCACTCTGTGGTGAGCACTGTGTGCACATTGGGTAAACCCTTACTGTGCAATAGCTCACAAATCATATAGGAGATGTAAACTGCACTAGATAAACCCCATGCACCGAGCTCGATTGATAAGGCATTAGGGGTGGATCGAACCTGCAACCTCCGCTATAGGAAGTACCCCTCAAACCAACTCAACCACCCCCTTGGGGGCAAGTAATGAGTGATGAGTGAGTTATAGTGAGTTTTTCTGTTTGTTTCTTGAGGTGGTGTGTGATATATGAGGATAAAAAAAATGGAGCAATAGCTTGGTGGTGGTGACCACTGTGTGCGCACTGGGTAAACCCCTCACTGTGCAATAGTTTGCAAACCATACAGGAGATGTAAACCGCACTAGATAATCCCCGTGCGACGAGCTTGATTGAGAAGGCATTAGGGGTGGATCAAACCCGCGACCTCCGCTATGGGAAGTCCCTCTCAAACCAACTCAACCACCCCCTTGGGGGCAAGTGATAAGTGAATTATAGTGAGCTTTTCTGTGTGTTTCTTGAGGTGGTGTGTGATCTGTGAGGATAAAAAAATGGAGCTCCTGGTGGTGAGTGTGTGCGTATTGTATTTTAATGTTGGTGAATTATGGGTGGGGCCCGTGAGGGAGTGTGTGAGGAGGGTGTGAGGCATGTGTTAGTATGTTCTGAGCGTGAAGATTGTGAGGATGAGTGTGTATTTTATGTGGGTCTCACATATGAGTGTATTTTATGTGTCTTTTGTGAAGAAAAATTGTAAAAATGGAGGAGTGATGTGTGTATTGCTGCGTGGGTCCCGCATATGTATATGTTGTGTGGATAGGGTGCATGGGTAAAAGGTGTATGGGGTGTATGGTAAGGTGAATTAAAATAGAAAAAATATTTTTGGAAAGGGACAAAATTACGTGTCTACATCATGCACCCTTTGGATATAAACACAAAGTGTTTTAATACAAAAAAGTAGACATTATTCAACCGAGTTCAAAAGAATAAAACAGAAGGAAGGAATGTGACTGGTTCTTGATTTTGGACATCCTACTTACCCAGATTATGAGGAATCGACTCACAAGCATCTGAAAGAGTTAGAAAGGAAGGTACTATACCGAGTTGGAGAGTTGAGTGAGGTCCTATTGAGGTTTTGATCCACGACTCTACCATTACATTAAAGATAAAAATTACAAGTTAAAAAGATAAATGAAATTACTAAAGTCCTATCTATGTAGCTTCTTTGGGGCTATTGACATGAGGTTCTGATGCTTTCAAAATGTACAAAAGATATGACCTTTGTCACAACCCTTTTTTTCACTCCCAAAAAGAATTGATTTTTAAGTTTCGAAAGGGTTTTATTATTAAAGTGACAAAAGATGAAAATTGTTTTGAAAAAGGATTTATTAGTTTCAAAACTCAGAGTAGCCACTTGGCATAAATCAGGTGAGCCAAGTCACCCGTGGATATCCTTTTTTAAAGAGGTTCTGTTGATCGAGGGAAAGGTTTTAGGCACCCCTCGATCCCGTGGTTCGACCACAGTCGCTTGGTGGAGTATATCGGCTAATTTGGACACTGTGAATGTATAAAACACACCAAACATAAATAAAACTATCAATCAAGCAAACAAATCCAAAAACAATGTCCAGTCCAATTATACTGTCCAAAATAGAAAAAGAATGTGAAAATGTAAATCCTATTCTACCCTACACTAATTTTATACTACGCTCCCATACTACCCTTTGCCTCGGGCCTTCATCACGGATGTCCTCCAAATACAAAATACTTCGGGGCATTCCCCGATGAATAAATACAAGTGATCGCGGGGCATTTCCCGATTAAATGAATACATTTCCAAATGCAAGAACTAAAACCAAACTGTTCAACTCAAATTCCACATTCAAACAATCAACAAGAAAACTTATTCCTAAATTTTTGCCTACCCGAACCAACATTCACCTATCCATTTCAACATATCATAATTTTATCACATTCCAACAATATTCCTGCTCATTACGAATTAAACAAAACAACAATAAACCAAAGCTAATCTAAATTCAACTTTTTTATCAATTTCTCAATTTCATCCCCAAATCCATTTTTAACCACATTATTAAACCGGTTCGACTATCAAATCACTTTTCAAAATCCAAAACCAACAACACATACCCCAACGAAGATTCAAACATTTAAGCATACCAATCATTCATATCCACAACAACAATTAACATTTTGCTCAAAATATTCAAAACCGCACCACAAAATCATGATATTAACCAACTTCAATATAATAAAAAAGTAGAGTTGAGAGATGGACCATTGAAGAATCGATTTCATTGATAATAAAATCAAGAAAGACTGGACTATAGAATTCTTAATAGGACCTCAACAATGACGAACTCCAACTCCGTATTGAAAAATTTGAGACATAAAACTGAAGCTCCGTAAATCCAATCAGACCCCAAAACTGACACTGTTCACGTACTATTCACGGTAGAGTTCACAACACTGTTCACAACACTTTTCAAGGCACTGTTCACGGCACTGCTCAGGATACTGTTTCTCTCTCAATTTTTTTCTCTCGCGCGCGATTCTCTCTTCTCTCCCTCATTTTTTTATTCTTGTAAGGAAGATTATTTGATGATTGTTGCTATTTTGGAGAAGATGATGATGAAAGAATGAGCCTCCCCCTTTTTACCTTTTAGAATTTTCCTTTTTTATTTTTTATTTGATTTTTTTCTTTTTCTTTATTTATTATCCTATGTAGAAGCATATAATTGGTGGCTTGTGGGAATAACTGTGTGGCATGTGGAAAAGTTAGTGTGGCATGTGGAAAGATGAGGGTGGCGTGTGGAAAAATGAGTAGGGCGTGTGCCTTTTGCATGTATCCAATGAAAATAGAAAGTGAGGTGTTGAGGTGGCATAGTGAGGTGGCAAATATGCTATGCATATAGTTATTATTTTTTTTTTTTTGGGGGGGGGGGGGGGATTATCAATTAAACAAAAGTATGGTAAGTTGAATAAAATAAAAATAAAAATGAAAAATAAAATAAAATATTTTCGGGAAAGGAAAAAATTACGTGTCTATATCATGCCCCCTTTGGATGTAATCACATGGTGTTTTATAAAAAGTAGTAGACAATGAGACAGAATTTTATCCTGACGTTTTTTCAAAAGCACAGAGCACAAGGAAGGAGGAAACCAGGTCTTAACTTAGGACATCCTACCTACCCAAGTTATGAGGGAATTGAGTGACAGTTATCTCAAAGGATTGAAAAGAGATGGACAATGCCGAGTTGGAGAGTCGAGTGAGGTCCCATCGAGCTTCCGATCCGTGGCTCTGTTATTACATCAAAAATGAAAATTACAAGTTAAAAACATAAATAAAATTACAAAATCCTATCTACGCAGCTTCTGTTGGACTCTTGACCTGAGTTTCATCACCCTATTCTTCAGGCGGGCTCCTGATTTGAAATTTCTTCAACTTGTTGCTTGATTTTCATTTTCATCACCCTGTTCTCCAGACAGGCTCCTAACTTGGTATTCTCGATCTGTTGACTTTCATTTTTTTCACTTTGTTACTTGACTTTCAACTTCTTCACCTTGTTGATTGACTTTCAATTTCTTCATCTTCCTGCTTGACTTTCCATTTATTCGCCCTATGCTTCGGGCGGACTCCTGAAATTACATTAAAACTAGAAAGAAAATTATCCCAAAAAAAATTATTGTAAAGCAAAAATCGTTTGCCAAAAAAGTAAAGTTCCAAAACAGATATTAATTTTTTTTCCCCAGTTTACCATCAGAAGACTTTTGAGAAACTCAGATCTTACCTACTTGCAAGTTGCAGTAATGAATCAAGACTCAGACCAAGAAATGCATCTTTTGAGAGTAAAATTGAATGAACAAGACTAGGAAGTGCGTCTCCTAAGAATTAAAGTGAGGAATTCTGACTAGAAAGTGTGTCTTCGAGAGATAGAAGTTTAAATTAAAAAGTGTGTCACCTGACAAATGAAAATTAACAAGGAAGTGCGTCTCATAAGGATTAAGTGCAATGACTCAACTAGAATGTGCATTTTATAGAAATCAAGGAGAATGACTCGACTAAAAGGTATGTCTTTTAGGAATCAAAGGAAATGATTCAACTAAAAGGTACATCTTCTAGGGGTCAAGGGGAGTGACTTGACTAAAAGGTATGTCTTTTAAGGGTCAAGGGGAATGACTCGACTAAAAGGTACGTCTTATAGGAATCAAGGGGGATGAATCGACTAAAAGGTATGTCTTATAGGAATCAAGGGGGATGACTCGACTAAAATGTACGTCTTATAAGAATCAAAGGGAGAAGACTTAATTAAAAGGTCCGTCTTATAGGAATCCAGGGAAATGACTCGACTAAAAGGTATGTCTTCTAGGGGTCAAGGAATAACTCGACTAAAAGTTACGTCTTAGAGGAATTAAAGGGAATGAATCGACTAAAAGGTACATCTTATAGGAATCAAGGGAGATGACTCAACTAAAAGGTACATCTTCTAGGGGTCAAGGGAGATGAGTCGACTAAAAGGTACGTCTTATAGGAATCAAACGAGATGACTCGACTAAAAGGTATGTCTTCTAGGGGTCAAAGGGAAATGACTCGACTGAAAGGTACGTCTTATAGGAATCAAAGGGGATGACTCAACTAAAAGGTACGTCTTCTAGGGGTCAAAGGGAAATAACTCAACTAAAAGGTACGTCTTATAGGAATCAAAGAGGATGACTCAACTTAAAGGTACGTCTTACAGGAATCAAAGGGGATGACTTGACTAAAAGGTACGTCCTCTAGGGGTCAAAGGGAAATTACTCAACTAAAAGGTACGTCTTATAGGAATCAAAGGAAATAACTCATCTAAAAGGTACATCTTATAGAAATCAAGGGGAATGGCTCAACTAAATGGTACGCCTTATAGGAATCAAGGGGGATGACTCGACTAAAAGGTACGCCTTATAGGAATCAAGGGCGATGACTCGACTAAAAGGTACGTTTTATAAGAATCAAAGGGGAATAACTTGAATAAAATGTACGTCTTATAGGAATCAAAGGGGATGACTCGACTAAAAGGTACGTCTTCTAGGGGTCAAGGGGAATAACTCGACTAAAAGGTACGTGTTATAGGGTTCAAGGGGAATGACTCGACTAAAAGGTACGTCTTATAGGAATCAAGGGAGATGACTCGACTAAAAGGTACTTCTTATAGGAATCAAGGGAGATGAATCGACTAAAAGGTACGTCTTATAGGAATCAAAGGAAATGACTCAACTAAAAGGTACGTCTTATAGGAATCAAAAGGAATGATTCGACTAAAATGTACGTCTTCCAGGGGTCAAGGATAATAAATCAACTAAAAGGTACGTCTTATAGGAGTCAAAGGAGCGACTCGACTAAAAAGTACGTCTTCTAGGAGTGAAGATTCAATTTAAGAAGTGTATCACCCAGCTATTGAAAACTGAAATCCCTGGACAAGAAAGTGTATCTCTGAGGGATATATGATGCTGAATTTTACCATGATTTGACTATAAAACCTGTGCAGCAACATTGCTTCCTGCAGTTGTAAAAGTGAGGCATTGCAGCCCTTGATATTTATGCTCTAAAGTCCTTACTTTAAAGGTAATATATTTTCTGTTTCATCAAAAAAAACTTGTGAGTTTAAAACATGGTGGCTGGTATGTGGCTTTAGCTTTCATGGAAATCTCTCCTGCCTCTGTCACACTTAATCTTGCTTTCAACCATTAGCATGTGTCACTAAATCGCTGCATCATTGACCCGAACTCAGATTATTAAGAGTGACTCTGAAACAGATACAATATCTTTGCTTTGTCATGCTTAACCCTTTGAACATTTGTATTTTCATTAGCTCCCCGACTTGTTGGTTGACAAAACTTTTGCATGCCTTATTTTGGCTCATAATCATGTCTCTTTCATGTGTTGGTTTTTTGTCTTGCTTTGCGCAATTGAAGAAACTGGTAGTCATTTTTGAAATCTTTTCTCACTGGTTTTGACATGGACTTGACTCAAAGACAAGAGAAAAAATGACAATGATTTTTATTTGGACAACCGACTAAAGAAAATAAAATAAAAAATAAAGAGAAGAAACAAAAGACAATGAATGTCCCCATTTGAAATAAAGAAATAAAAAATTTATCTAGAAATGACAGTCAACTCTAATGATTATGCCTTTCATTTTGGATCAAGTTGTCTGATCTTTCCATCCAAACTTTCTACCAATTGTTCTTGAGTTAATGGCTCTAAAACTAAGTTACTTTCTTAGACCCATTGCATTCGAAGAGCTCATTCGGCTAGTGGCACATTGAAGGATTTTTGTCAACAAGCCTCTATCATTTTTCTCTCAACTCACCATCACCTCATGGTGCCCGTGGGGTTTTCACCAATAAAACTCTATCATTTTTATCTCTTTCAACTTACCATCGCCTTATGGTGCCCGTGAGGATTTTTACCAATAAGACTCTCTCATTTTTATTTCTCTCTTGATTTCTTATGTCAAGGGAGATGAGTAATTCCCAAAATGTGTCATCATATCCATTTCATGCTTAGTCTTAACATTCTCAAAGAATGATCTGAAGGTCTTTCTTTGGCTGTAACTTGGCTTTTGGATAAGGTTAGAAAGAAAGGATGACATGAGGCCCAAACAACACTTGAAGTTGGGTAGGACTTACAACTTTTGGAATTAACGATAACAATAAGGATTAACTCATGCCCCAGTTTCTTTTGACTGGGTGACTCTAAATTGTTTATTTCGCTGGACCGAGCCCAAAGTAGGGCAGTCTACATATCTTACCCTCGAGAAGGGAGAATCAGGTCACGCGTAGTTCTGACGACTTGTTATTTTGCTTGATTCTAATTTTTTCTTTTTTCTTTTGTTGACTCTTTTATTGACTTTTTTTTTAATTTTTGGGACCTTCTAACTCTATTTTTTTTCTTGACGCTCTTTTCTTTTCCTTCTTTTGGATACATTTTTTCTCTCATTTCTTTTTGAAACTTTCTGACTCTATTGTTTTTCTTGACACTTTTCTTTTGAGCTTTGCTGACTCTATCTCGATTCCAAAAAAAGGGTATGAGAGAAAATAGGACTAAAGCTCAAATGGGGTAAACAAATGATGACATGATATTTGGATAGCATAATGAAATGCCTTCGTCATATCAATCCTTGAAAATACAAGCACATAACATGCAATTTGAAAGTTAGAGATAAAGATCATGTGCGACATCTTTTACAACATTAACTTTGACTGAGTCTGTGCGTCACTACTTCTTCTGCTCTTTTTTACCATACAGCTCCACTTTTGTTGTACATTTGTTTCATTGAATGACTCATGATTTCGTGGAGCTGATTTTCTTTCTATTCCTCTTGATATAGGATCACACATCCACTGTTTGACCTAATTGAGGCATGTCTTACAATTGATGACCAAATTATTCTGGTGATTCTCAAAACAATTGCCTTAATTTTGACAGAAGGTTTCAACATGGTCACCAAATGTCTTTACATGCTACCTATTTCTCACATGTTTTTTCTAACTTTAGCCCTCTAATTCAAAGTTCATGCTCAAACTGGATTTTAAGATCTAGCGACGAATTCCACCAGCATGTCATATCACCAAAGCCAACATAAAATGTACTATATAAAGAAAACAAACAAATAACATATATTTAAACACAAAGGAAAAAGGGAAACTCTATTTAGTTGAAATAAAATATAGAAAAGGTTTGACCATAAACGACAAAAGGGATAAAATAAGATAGATCCCGAACTGCCACCCTAAAATAATTTGGATAACAGAAAACAAAACAAAACAAACTACCAGACCTCTTCCTAGTAGGGAGAGGGGTGACTTCTCAATTGCTCAGCCTGACATATTATCAACTGATTTGCATATCAGCATGACTAGAGCTTCCACCACTGTCAGACATATTTCCTTCAATAAATAAGTTCTGGATCCTCATTCTTAACTCATTGCCTCCCACATATTGTGCAGTACCACGTACTGGTGAAGAACTCTGTGGGATGTTCGAGGGGCCAATGTTTTGCATGACAATCAATTTATCTTGAATCATCTTTTCTATTTCTCTTTTCAAAGTACGACAATCTTCAGTACTATGACCCTGAACATTGGAATGATACGCACACCATACATTAGGATCAAAATTTCTTGAATATGGGTCAGGTATATCATGCCTATATGTCTCAATCTCTTAAATAAACTGGCATAGGACTCCCCAATCGGAGTGAAATTATCCTTTTCCTTCCTCCTCTTTGCAAACTTTGGCCTCGGATGAAACTTGAATTTAGATGTTCCTTGGTAAATATGTGGGGGTCGAGGACGATTTTGAGGGACAAGTGCATGCCATTGTGGATAAGAAGACGATGAGTACACAATTATTCATTGTTCAAAGGACATTGAGGAAGTGGAATGGAACTCCTTGGATTTTGAAAAGACGAACCATGTTGCAAATGAATAAGTGGATTTGATATGTATGCTCGGAATTGAGGCTGATAGTATTGGTAAGTTAGACCTCTCAAACTCTGTTTTGGCCCAGGCATGACAACAAATGCGTTTTCCTTCAGTTTCCCTTGAATGATTGCAATATCGTCCCAAATGTTTCACAGAATCATTCTGTCCACCAAGCTCCTCAAATTTTGATTTCTGAAAGCTTCAAGGAAGGTTAACAATTGAAAACATACCTCAGTTTTTATATGAAACATCTTCTTAGCCCACAAGTCCCAAGTAACTTTTCATATGATTTTCTATGATCTTAACTTTCCCAACCATTTTCTCTGGGTCTTTAAGCATGCTAGGTTTCTTAGTAAGAAATTTTGGCGGTCCACTTAACTTAACTGTAGGCTCAAGAGTATAACAATTATCATCACGAGTATTGAATGTGGGTTCACTAGTGGCCTGGGAAAGCACAATCGTTGGATTGATAGTCAAAGTGGAAGCATTAGTAGAAGGTTGACCAACAAAAGCACAAATGGTATGTCGTGATGTGAATGTGGTAGACTTATACTGAGGAGCTAAAGAAAGAGTGTTGGAAATATTGAGGTTCATTTGCCATGGAATAGATTCTGAGGCATGCTGTGGTGCATCAACCATAGTAGGAAATAGACTCTGCAATTTTGGCAGAAGACTCAAGGTATTTGTAGGGTCAAAAGTGGGGAACTGAGGTAGAGGCGGCCCATTGGCCCAAGCTCGGTACATTTCCATCATTTGTTGTCTCAGTCTCAAATTCTCTTCCTTTAAACTCTCAATTTCCTGAATCTTTGTTTCATCCATGATGCCACTCTCTATATCCTTGTTGGACACAACTAACCCTTCCTTGAATTTTGGTGTGATATGGAGGACCATCCAGGAAGCCACAAACCAACCACCTTAAACTAACTAAACAAGAGGAAACAAATATGTTAGAGTTCAAAACTTTTTCTTCAAAACCTTTTTTTCTTTTAGAAAAGATCACCGAACCCAAGAAGGGCGCCTATGTATCTCACCACTAAAAGAGGAGAATCAGGTGTGCGTAGTTCGTGAAGTTTTGCCAAAATGGCCAACCAAACTCTTTTTGTCTTTTTTTCTTAAATCTTTAAGAAGAAAAAGAAAATAACCAATTATCAAAAGAATTGACGAAAATATTTTTTGCATTTTTTTAGGTTTAAACTCCCTATACAAAAATGAAACCTACGATTACCAAAGAAAAATCTTTTTGGATTTTCAATTTTGAATTTTATATGAAAATTAAACTTGAAGCTCTTAAAGGAAAATCTTTTTATAGTTTTATTTTAAAAACGTATATGAAACACCTACTCTAATAATGATTGAAGAAAATCTTTTTGAATTTTTAAATAAGATTAACCAAAAATGAAACCTACGACTATTAAGGAAAATCATTTTGTAGTGTTCTTTTCAAGGAATATGTGAAACACCTACTCTAAATAAAGAGTAAAGAAATTTATTTTTTTTAATTTTTTAAATAAGATCCCCGAACAAACAATAGGATGTCTACGTATCTCACTCCTGAAAGAGTAGAATCAGGGGTGCGTAGTTCATCCATATTGGACAATTAAAGATTAAAGAACAAACAAAACCTTGATTTGAGAGACAGGACTACAACGATGAAGATAAAATCTTTTTTTTTTTGAATTTTTCTTTTGTAAAAACTCCTAAGAATGAAAAATCTTTTGAAATTTTCGAATTATGAATGCTTACTAATAGAACAAAAGGAAATCTTTTTGATTTTTTTTGAGAAAATGAGTGCGAAAGGTAAAAAATCCTTTTGATTTTTGGATTGTGAAAAACAAAAGCCATAAAAAACTCTAAAAACTATGAAACTCTTTTTTTCTTTTTGACTAAATTTTTCTTTCTTTTTCCTTTTTTTGTCAATTTCTCCTTGCCTATACACTTTCTTTAATTCTAGCATAAGCTTTCCCCCATATCAATCCATCAAATGACCATATTACCCTTAAAGATACAACGTTTAGCACGTAAAGATGCTTTAGAGGTGAGTCTCCTACAAAGGGCCAAGTGGGTCCCTCTAGGTCTCAATATGATCCAGATAAGCATGACCTAAAGGCTGACCTATGCTGGGGTTTACTAACAAGGCTGTTCAGGGGAGCATATGGTCAATAGTGGCTGCTTTGCTTTCCACCCACTCCATACATTCGACGGCTCCCCCTCCTAAAATGAGGGTGACTCAACTAGAGTTTGTGTACACGACGTGCACTCCAGGACTGGTTGCAGAAAGAAAGACTCGAGTTATGCACATGATGCCAGATATAAAGCAGTACCACAACGATAAAAACTGTAAACAAAGAGCACGAAGGCACTCAATAATGAAAAATAATAACACAAAGCAACACAAACAAAATATGTATACACCTATAGTGCCAAACTAAGCCGATACAACTTAAAAAAAATAATCTCGAATTCCGAAAAATCCCTAGCAGAGTCACCTGAGCTGTCACACCCCTTTTTTTAACTCCAAAAAAGAATTGATTTTTAAGTTTCAAAGGGGTTTTATTATTAAAGTCACAAGAGATGAAAATTATTTTGAAAAAGAATTCATTAGTTTCAAAACTCAGAGCCGCCACTTGGCATAAATCAGGTATGCCAAGTCACCCGTGGATATCCTTTTTCAAAATGGTTTTGACTCTATAAAACTGATTCACGAACAGAGATTCCGGCTAAGAAATTCTGTTGACCGAGGGGAAGGTGTTAGGCAACCCTCGATCCCGTGGTTCGACCACGGTCGCTTGGTGGAGTATATTGGCTAATTTGGACACTATAAATGTATAAACCACATCAAACATAAATAAAACGATCAATCAAGCAAACAAATCCAAAAGAAATGTCCAGTCCAATTATACAATCCAAAATAGAAAAAGAATGTGAAAATGTAAATCCTATTCTACCCTACACTAATTTTATACTATGCTCCCATGCTACCCGATGCCTTAGGACTTCATCACGAACATCCTCCAAATACAAAATACTTCGGGGCATTCCCCGATTAAATGAATACATTTCCAAATGCAAGAACTAAAACCAAACCGTTCAACTCAAATTCCACATTCAAACAATTAATAAGAAAACTTATTCCTAAATTTTTGCCTACCTGAACCAACATTCGCCTATCCATTTCAACATATCATAATTTTATCACATTCCAACAATATTCATGCTCATTACGAATTAAACAAAACAACAATAAACCAAAGCTAATCTAAA
>NW_025884240.1:31870-37913 GCF_002878395.1 Capsicum annuum
CATTTGGAAATGTATTCATTTCCAAATGCAAGAACTAAAACCAAACCGTTCAACTCAAATTCCACATTCAAACAATTAATAAGAAAACTTATTCCTAAATTTTTGCCTACCTGAACCAACATTCGCCTATCCATTTCAACATATCATAATTTTATCACATTCCAACAATATTCATGCTCATTACGAATTAAACAAAACAACAATAAACCAAAGCTAATCTAAATTGAGCTTTTTTTTAATCAATTTCTCAATTTCATTCCCCGAATCCATTTTTAACCACATTATTAAACCAGTTCGACTATCAAATCACTTTTAAAAATCCAGAACCAACAACACATACCCCAGCAAATATTCAAACATTATAGCATACCAATCATTCATATCCACAACAGCAATTAACATTTTGCTCAAAATATTCAAAACCACACCACAAAATCACGATATTAACCAACTTCGATATAATAAAAAAGTAGAGTTGAGAGATGGACCTTTGAAGCATCGATTTCATTGATAATAAAATCAAGAAAGCTCAGAATATAGAATTCCTAATAGGACCTCAACAATGACGAACTCCAACTCCGTATTGAAAAATTTGAGACCCAAAAATGAAGCTCCGTAAATCCAAAAACCAACACTGTTCATTTACTATTCACGGTATAGTTCATAACACTATTCACAATACTGTTCACGGCACTATTCACTACACTGTTCATGATACTGTTTCTCTCTCAATTTTTTTTCTCTCTTGCGCGATTCTCTCTTCTCTCCCTCAGTTTTTTTGTTCCTTTTGTGAGGAAGATGATTTGGTGATTGTTCTTATTATGGAGAAAATGATGATGAAAAAATGATCCTCTCCCTTTTTCCTTTTTAGAATTTTCCTTTTATATTTTTTATTTAATTTTTTCTTTATTTATTATCCTATGTGGAATCATATAATTGGTGGCTTGTGGGAATAAGTGTGTGGCATGTGGAAAGATGAGGGTGGTGCGTGGAAAAATGACTAGGGTGTGTGCCTTTTGCATGTATCCAATGAAAAATGAAAAGTGAGGTGTTGAGGTGGCATAGTGAGGTGATAAAGATGCTATGTATTTAATTATTTTCAATTCTCTTTTTTTTGGGAGAAATTATCAATTAAACAAATGTATGGAAAGGTGAATAAAATAAAAATTAAAATTAAAAATAAAATAAAATAAAACAAAAATAATTAAAATATTTTTGGGAAAGGAAAAAATTACGTGTCTACAATCTTCTTTGAGTTGAACTTTGAGAAAAGAATCTTTCTCCATACAAAATTTGATGTTGGAGATGAACTCACAAATTGACCATGTTCTGTCAGTGGTACTTCTAAAACTTGATCCTAAATTCTAAAAATCTTCACCCTATTCTTAAGGCGGGCTCCTGACTTACAATTTCTTCACGTTGCTGGTTGACTTTCAATTTCATCACCTTGTTCTCCAGTCAGACTCCTGAATTTCTATTTTTAATCTTTTGATTTTAATTTCATCATCCTGTTCTTCGGGAGGGCTCCCGACTTGTAATTTTCTTACTTTATTGTATCTTAATTGCTTCACCTTGTTGCTTGAATTTCAATCTCTTAACCTTGTTACTTGACTTTCAATTTCTTCACCTTGTTTTTCAGGTGGGCTCCTGACTAGTCATTTCATCACCATGTTTTTCAGGCGGGTTGATGACTTTAATTTCCATGACCCTATCTACAGGAGGTCTCCTTACTTTCAATTTCATCACCCTATTCTTCAAGCGAGCTCCTGACTTGAAATTTTACCACCCTATTCTTCGGGCGGGCTCCTTACTTGCAATTTCTTCACTCTGTTCTTCAGGTGAGCTCCCGACTTTCAATTTCATCACTCTATTCATTGGTAGAGCTCCCGACTTTCAATTTCATCATCCTATTTTTGGGAGGTCTCTTGACTTTCAATTTCATCACACTATTCTTTAGGTGGGCTCCTGAGTTACAATTTCTTTACTCTGTTCTCCGGGCGAGCTCTCGACTTGCAATTTAATCACCCTATTCTTCGGGCGGGCTCCTGACTTACAATTTCATCACTTTGTTCTTTGGGTGAGCTCCTGACTTCTAATTTCATCACCCTATTCTTTGAGCGGGCTCCCAACTTTTAATTTCATCACCCTATTTTTCGGCAGGCTCCTGAGTTGTAATTTCTTTACCCAATTCTTCGGGTGGGCTCCCAAGTTGAAATTTCATCACCCTATTCTTAAGGCGGGCTCCTTACTTGCAATTTGCTCACTATGTTCTTCGAGCGAACTCCTAAATTTTAATTTCATCACCCTATTCTTCGTGAGGACTCCTGAGATGCAATTTCTTCATCCTATTTTTCGAGTGGGCTCAAGAGTTGCAATTTCTTCACCCTATTTTTGGGAGGGCTCCCGAGTTGCATTTTCATCACTCTGTTCTCTGAGCGAGCTCCCGGATTTTAATTACATCACCCTATTTTTCGATCGAGCTCCTGAAATCAAAATCAAAACTAGAACAAAAATTATCACACACAAAGATTATGATAAAGAAAGATTTCATTTTTCAGAAAAATAAAGTCTGATTTTGCTAGGAGGGTCCTAAAGTGAAGTTCCTAATAATAGGAATTAAATTTTCTTTTCATCCCAGTTTATTATCAAAAGGTTTTGCAGGTGTCAAACCCAATCACAACTACTCGTAACAATGCATAATGCAAAGATGTATCATGATTTTGATTAACAAATACACCCTTTCGAGGGTAAAATTGAATGAATGAGACCTAACAATCCCTCTCTTAAGAGTGAAAGAGAAAGATTTTACTAAAAGTGCATCTTTTAGGATTAAAGACTCAAATTAGGAAGTGCACCTCCTAGCCATGAAATATGAAAGACCCAAATTAGAGAGTGTCTCTTAGGGGTACAAAATGATGAGTTTCACCATAATTGTGATTACTAAACCTTTACAGCAAAACTTCTCTTGCATTTTTAGAAATGAGGAATTGTAACTTTAGATATTTGTGCTTTGAAGCCTTTGATTAGAAGTTAGCAACTGTTCCTATTTCATACAAAGAAAACTTGTGAATTTAAAACAGGGTGGTTGGCTTGCGGCTTTGGGTTTTAAGGTGATTTCTCTTACACTTGCCACATTTAAATCTTGCTTCCAATCATTAACATTTGTTATTGCCTTGTTGCACCATTTATCCAAACTCAGAATATTAAGAGTGACTCTAAAACAAACACAGTATCTCTATTTTGCCATGTTTCTCGGATAAACACCTTTGAACCTTGTTATTTTCTTGAGTTCATAGACTTGTCTATTGCCAAAACTTTTTGCATGCCTTATTTGGGCTCACAATAATGTCTCTTTCATGTGCTGGCTATCGTCTTGCTCTATGCTATTGAAGAAACTGGTCGCCAGTTTTAAAATCTTTTCTCCCTTGCTTTGACATGGACTTGACTGAAAGACAAGAGAAAAATGACAATGATATTTATTTGGATAACTGAAAAAAGAAAATAAAACAAAAATAAAGAAAAGAAAGAAAAGATGATGAATGTCCCTATTTGAAACAAAGAAATGAAAAATTTATCTAAAAATAACAGTCAACACTAATAATTATGCAATGCATTTTAGATTAAGCTACCTGATCTTTCCATCCAATATTTCTACCAATTGTTCTTGAGTTAATGATCTGGAAACTGAGTTACTTGCTTGGGCTAATTACATTCAAAGACCTCATTCGGATAGTGGAACCTTAAAGGGTTTTCTCTAACAAGTCTCTCTTATTTTTTTTCTCAGCTCACCATTGCCTTATGGTGTCCATGAGGATTTTTAACTAATGAGACTCTCTTATTTTTATTTCTCTCAACTCACAATTATTTTACAATGCCCATGAGGGTTTTCACCAATAAGACTCTCTCATTTTTATCTCTCTCAACTTATCATCTTCTTACAGTGCCCATGAGGATTTTCACCAATAAGACTCTCATTTTTATTTCTCTCCTAATTCCTTATGCTGAGGAAGACAAATAATACCCAAAATGCATAATCATATCCATTGCATGCTTAGCCCTAACATTCTCAAAGATTGATCTAAAGGTCTTTCTTTGGTTGAAACTTGGCTTTTGGATAGGGTTAGAAAGAAAGGATAGTATGAGGCCCAAACAACACTTGAAGTGGGGTAGGACTTACAACTTTTAGAATCGACTCAAACAATGAGGATTAACTTATGCCCTAATTTTTTTTAGCTGAGTGATTCTAAATTGTTTATTTGGTTGGATCAAGCCCAGAGTTGGGCAATCTACGTATGTTACTCCCGAGAGAGGAGAATTAGGTCACGCGTTGTTCTGGCAACTTGTTCTTTTGCTTGATTTTGATTTCTTTTTTCTTCTTTTCTCTTTTATTGACTCTCTTTCTCTTTGAAACTTTTTCTGACTCTATTTTTCTTGGCACTCATCATTTTTTTTCTTTTTGACATATTTTTCTTCTCCTCTTTTTTTGAAAATTTTCTGACTCTATTCTTTTGCTCGACACTTTCCTTTGATCTTTGTTGACTTTATCTTAATTCCAAAAGAGGTGTATGAAAGAAAATAAAACTAAGGCTCAAATGGGGTAAACAAAGGATAACACAATATTTGGATAGAAGAATGAAATGTCTTTGTCATATCAATCCTTGAAAATTCAAGTACATATCATGCAATATGAAATAAAAAATGAAGATCATTTATCATATTTTAACAACACTAACTTTAACTGAACATGTGTGCCACTTCTTCGTCTACACTTGTCAAACATACAACTCAACCTTTGTTGTAATCTCTCACATCGAATGACCCCTACATTCGTGGAGCTGATTATCTTCCTGTTACTCTTGGTAAAGGATTATGCATCCCCTGTTTGACCTAATTGAGACATGTCTTTCAATTGATAACAAAATTATTCTTGTGATTCTCAAAATAATTCCCTTAATTTTCAAAGAAGGCTTCAACTAGTCACCAAATGTCTCAGCACTCTACCTATTTCCTCAGATTTTTTTTGTAACTTTGTCCCTTTGACTTAAAGTTCATGATTAAATTAGATTTTAAGATCTAGCTGAAAATTCTGCTAGCATGTCATATCACTAGAACAAACATAAAATGTACTATGTAAAGAAAACAAACAAACAACATATATTTAAAACACAAAGAGAAGGAACACTCTATTTAGTTAAAGTAAAAGATAGAAGGGTTTGAACATAAATGATAAAGGGACAAAATGAGATAGATCCTGAACTACAATCCTGAAATAATTTGGATAACAGAAAAGAAAACAAAACCAACTACCAGACATCCATCCTCGCAGAGAGAGAAGTGACTTCCCAATTGTTGAGCTTGACATCTTAGCCACTGGTTTGTATATCAGCATGACTAGAGCTTTCCTTACTATCAATTTTATGCACCATAATTGATCTTAACTTGAATAATCTTTTCAATTTATCTTTTCAAATCTCGAAAATCTTCAATACTATGACCCTGAGTATCAGAATGATACACACATCGTATATTAGGATCAAAATTTCTTAAATGGAGATTAAGAGTGTGACCAAGGAGATGAGTGATCATGCCCTACTGTACCAATATCTAAAATAAACTGGCATACAACTGTCCAATTTGTGTGAACTATCTCTCGACTTTTGCCTCATTTCATTATTTGGCTTTGATCGAAAATCAGGCCTAGAAGGGATTTAGTATGTTTATGGAGTTAAAGGATGACTCTGAGGAGTTGGTGTGTGCCAATATGTGTAAGATGGGGGTTGAACATATGGTTGTGAATTATACACTAGATATGGAGGTGGAGGAATGGAGTATAATGAATTTTGGGAGTGATTTTCTAGATCTTGGGTATGAACTTGGGCTTGAGCCTGAGAGCGACGACAATGTGGTCTTCTTGACCGTGCCCTCCATCCAACTACAGAACATACATCTTCCTCATTCTTCTTTTCCCCAACACTTCCTGAACCCTTTTGAATTGCTTGAGTAGTTGCTTCAATGTTGCAAAACTCATAATGCGACCGATCTT
>NW_025884241.1:0-8020 GCF_002878395.1 Capsicum annuum
TACATTATCCTCGAAGCTCTTATATGACTAGACTTGGGAAGAACTTATTATAAACAGACAATTGTCCAATTGTTAATGCTCAAATTTAGTGCTTAAAAATCTATAATTTTAAATTTTATACCGATTATCACATTAATGTGTTTATATCCACGATCCTAGAAAATTTCACTAATATAAGACATTTTCTCACAGCAATTTAAGCATCTAAAGAAGACAAATTAATATGATTAATATTTCTTGATTGTTTAACTTTGAGATCCAATCTGATCCATTCTTAACATAATGCGAGCACAACAGTTTGCTATAGAAGTGAAACTCAATTAAATTTAAATTAAATATTTTTTTGAGATGAATATAAAACATACCTAGACTTTGTTAGTTTTCTTCATTCTTTTTGAGATTATGCAATTGATCTTAATTGTACGAGTAAAAAAAATACGTATTATTTGAGATTCGGTTCATCTCACTTTTATGTTTTGTGATTATATGTATATATTAAAGGATAATATTTCATTAATTCCTAACTAATTAAGAATTTAATAATGTCGACATTTTTACTCATGCTTTAATAGATAGAGATACAAAAATAATTTTGATAAGATAAAAAAATATATAAATAAATTCCACTGAACTTTTTAAAGAGCATATACAGTGTTCTACCTTCTATGAAAGTAGGTATATAATTTGTAGCTCATGGTGAAAAATATAAATACCAAACTATCAAACTCTAAAATTATCGCAGAAATTCATAAAAAAAAATGATATATATTACTTTCAATTTGAGAAAGTTACAAGTTCACACTGCTACCAAAGTAAGTCATTTAAATACTTACAAAAAGCTAATTAATCTTCAAGAAAAATCTTTATAAAACATAACTAACATTACCACAACTAGCTTATTTATTAATTTCTTATTCTTAATTTTGTTTCTCCAAAAAAACTGACGACTTTCAATTTCTCTCAAGAAATAGAAAATATTTGTGCTATTTTTATAACAACGATATTTGGGGATTCAAAAAGTCTGAATAAACTTAATTTTAACTATTCTGCTGAGCAATTAATCACAATTAAAAAGATCTTAAAATTGATAAATAAAAAATCACATTTATTAGGATTAGAACAAGACCAATTTCAAGAGAGCAACAATGAAGAAAACATAATAGTACGAATCTAAACACGATATATCACAAAAAATAGTGAAACTCACAAAAAGAAAGATATAAGATCGTTAGATCTGCTAAGCAATTAATCACAAATAAAAAGTTCTTAAAATTGATAAATAAAAAATCACATTTATTAGGATTAGAACAACACCAATATCAAGAGAGCAACAATGAAGAAAACATAACTGTACGAATCTAAATACGATATATCACAAAAAATAGTGAAACTCACAAAAAGAAAGATATAAGGTCGTTAGATCATACTACAGACATCAAAAATTACACTATTTATAACATCGCAGAAAGTTGGGATACATATTATAACAATATTTAAACTTATAAAGATGTAAAGGCGACCCAATTTATCTCAAAAAAGACACACCTCATCGAAAGAATGAAAGATCCCAAATAAATATGGTTGTACAACAAAAAAAGATGAAATCAAAGCTCATAAAAGACAGATCTGACGGTTAAAATGAAGAAGACGAAAGATCAGGCTCATATGAATACAGACTAAAAAATGAGGATTGAAGATACTCACCAAGTTCATCTAAGTTTAAGTTAAACGAAGTCCTTTCGAATCTACGGATTGTGGTGAGTTTTCATAGAAAAAGGACAAGATTTGAAGTCTATAATGGCTCTGATACCGAGAGATAATAGAGCTTAAAAGAATAAGGAGAGAAACAACTTTTAAGCGCTGGTGGGGTCAATGAATATAGAGGAAAACCCTGCCTTATAAAGCCCTAAAAAGTTATTCTACAACTTAGTAACAAACTCATTGTTTTGCGGCGGTGTTAGAAACAAACTCTAATATTTGGGTTGAAATAAAAATGTATTGGGTTGTTTTGGTTATTGCTTTTAAGCCTTACGTGGAATTTGATTGGACTGCTAATTTTAGCTCAACTTAAGGGCTAAATTTGATTTCCTTTTGGGCTCTTTTGGACGCAATTTTGGATCTCTTCAAAACTAAATTTTAGCCCCTAATATTTCTATTCTTAGACTTTAACTTAGGCCTCCAAATAGCTATCGCATTTTAACAATTCATTTCTCTTAGACTTGAACTCTTCTTCCCCAAAAGAACACCTTTCAATTGGCTATTGTTGTGTAATCGATATGTCATGAGCTCAACCAAGCAATTATTAGGTCATGAGTTCAACCGAGCATTACTAATGATGTTAGCATTAGAATAGAATATCTACATCGTAAAACTTACAATATCATTCTTTCTCTAAATTTGCTGGGCCTCCCTTTTTTTTTTACTTTAGAAAAACTTCAGATACATTAAAACAATAATTAAACTAGCGAAATTTAGCAAATCTTATTCATTCTTTCATGAAAGATGAAGGGTCATGACATGTAGATAGCAAGTTTGAACAAGTACTTACTAGCTCACGAATTTAAACAAGCAATTATTTGATGCCAAATTCAAGCAAGTAATTACTAGGTCACAAATTCAAATAAAGTAATAACAAAGTTATATCACTAGCTGAATGGAAATGGCAAATCTTATTCAGGATTTTATGTGAGCAATTACTTGCTAACAAACCCGGAAATACAATTACTGAGTCACAAATTCAAGCACAATAATTATCACGATCATGAGTTCAAGTAATTTACTAGTACAATTTATATTAGTGTAAACTATCTGCATCACTCCTGTTCGAGTATCTCCTTTTCTTAAATCCTAATGAATGTCTTAAATACATATAATTTTACAAAGATCCACTAATTCAAAAACTCAACAATAATAGTAACTGATTATTTTTTAATATAATCCTTCCATATAATATAAACAATCTATTTTACATCGTGCATAATTTTTCTGTGCAAAATTTAAGGTGACGAATTATAAAATATAAACTTATCAATTAAATTTTACCTTTTTATAAAAAAAATTAATCACATTCGAAATTCTATTTTTTGGAAAATTTAAATTAGTTCTAAAATTAATTAAAAAATTGGGCAAGTTTATGTCAATGGGTCTATCGTATTTCTTGTTTTCCTTTTCCACCTTCACTTTACCAATAATAAGCATTTCTCAATCATGCCTTCAAAAAGTCTTTGATAGGCTCGAATGATCCTTCATTAGGCAATCCCTAGTTTTTTTCAATTTCCCCTGGGCTCTGCAAACTTACCTTGTCCTGCATCTCCACATCATCTATTTATATCCTTGTCAATGGGGGCTACACCTCTAGTTTCTAGCCTTCTAGGGGAATAAGAAAGGGCGATCCCCTATCTTCTTACATTTTCATCCTTTGTATGGAGCTTTTGTCTAGAAGGATTAATCATAAAGTGAACACTCTTCAGTGGAATCCCATTCAGATTAATTGTAGAGGCCCAAAAATCTCTCATCTTTTCTTCGTGGATGACCTTACCCTATTTGCTAAATATGACATTCTCAATTATACTACCATTGCTAGAACTCTTGCCATTTTCAACACTCACTCCGGGCAAAAATTTAATCTGGCCAAATCTAAGGTGTTTTTCTCCTCCAACTGCTACACTTCTACTAAGGATCATCTCTCATCTTCTCTTGGCATTAAGGCCAACAACGCTTTTGGGAAGTACTTAGGCTTTCCCATTTTCGATGGCCCTCCTAAAATCAATGACTTCCAATTCATTCTAAATAATTTAAGTACCAAATTAGCTGATTGGAAGGTTAAATTCCTAAACATGGCCGGTAGGACCACTCTTGCCAAGACTAGTCTGGGAAGTATCCCCAACCATGTTATGCAGTATATCCTTCTTCAGATTCATAACCTTATTGATAAGGCCCAAAGAAACTTCATCTGGGCACTACTGACTCCAAAAAAAAAAGAATGAACATGGTTAGGTGGGACACTATCACCCAACCCAAACACTTGGGTGGTATTGGGATGCAAAAATCTAGTATCAAGAATGACACTGTGCTTTACAGTTTAGCCTGGAGACTACATCCTAATCCCTCTACCTTATGGGCTAGAGTTCATACCCAAAGAGCACACCAAACACCGGAAGACACATTTCCTCCCATTCTAGAATCTGGAGGAATGTTCATAGAGCCTGGAACCTCTGTCATGATTTTTTCCAATAGTTTGTTTATAATTGCCACAAAGTTAATATTTGGAGAGACAGATGGGTACCGAATCACTCTCCTTTATGCTTCATTATTCAAGGACCACTTCCCAAACCCTGTCCCTCCTTGCAACTTTCTTCCAATGGAGTCTGAAATCTTGATTCCCTCCTTTTTGAAATTTCCAACACAACTAAATTTGACATCCAAAACTCTTTCCTGCCTAACTATAAAAGTCAATCTGACACTCCTCTCTGGCTTCCCACTGGCAACAGAGTCTTCTCTTGTAAAATTATCCACCATCACATATTCTATCAAAGGCAGCACTCAAGTCATAGCTACCCTCAGCTAGGTTGGATTTTGAAACTCCAGATTCCTATCAAAATTAAGTTCTTTCTTTGGCTCCTCTACCATGACAACCTTTCCTCCAATTCTACTTTGGCCTATAGGGGTTTAAAATCCTTCCTTACTATCATAATTGCAACCATCAGCTGGGAGATATTCCTCACCTCTTCTTCAATTGTCTTTATGTTGTTTCCTTCTGGCAAGACCTCATTCAAGGTTATAAAGGAGACAAAGCCATTCCCCCTAATTTTTTCACCCTTCTAAATGGAATAACACTTGGAAGTTGTTTAAGGATTCTAGTTATGAAAACCTTTGAGACTGGGCAACCTTACTTTAATTTTTTTATTGGACCATCTGGAAGAATAGGAATTCTAATGGGTTTAATAACCTTACTTCCATTTTTTCATTTGACCATTAGGCAGTCTTACAAAATTGCCTACTCGGAGGCAGTCAAATTCTTTCATCTGAAAACTCACCCAACCCCTAAGCTTATTAGCACTATAGAAGTCAACTGGATTTCCCCCTGGAACTTCTATAAGCTTAACACAGATGGGTCTAGTTTTGGAAATCCTGGTAGGGGTGGCGTAGGAGGTATTATGAGGAACTCTAATGGTGACTGGATCATAGGCTTCTCTTAGAGTTTTTTGCATGCCACCAACAATTTTATGGAACTTGTTTTATGCATGCCACTAACAATTTTATAGAACTTCTAGCTCTTAGAGAAGGCCTGCAGCTAGTTTTGGAGTATAATCTCAACCCCATTGTTATAAACATTCACTCTGAAGATGTGATTCATTTGCTTATAAATGTAAATCAACTCTTTAACCTTTACATTCATAATTGCGGGTTGATGCTAAAAAGGCTAAGCGGACCCCCTGTCCAACATAGCTACAGGGAACAGAACAAAGTAGCGAATGTTCTGGCAAAGGAAGGTGCAAAAAATGACTTTGTGGAAAACTGAAAGATTTTTGTTGCTCCTTTCCACCCCACACCCCCTTGTAGCCCATACAATAATGGATGATATGCAAGGGAAAGTTTATGTAGGAAAATTTCTAACCTGCAAATGCTTAGGCTACACAATCTTCAAAAACATAATATTACTATTTAAAAAACTATCCATATTCAACAACTATGTGCATGCCTCACTCTTCTAATCTGATTTTTTTCATCAATCAACCCATTCCTGGTCTCTTCTCTTTCTCTTTTTAATATTTTTTTCATGACGGATTCAGAATTTAAAGTTGTAAATTTTAATTTTTAAATTCTATTCTTAGTTAGTTTAATATTATAATTTAATAACACTAGGTGGTTATTACCATCTGTTATAGTTTTGGTCGATGGTAACTGTTGATAGTGGGAGGTGAAAGACATTCAGTGGAATAAGTTGAAATGCACGTAAGCTGGCACAACACGCAGTTATAATAATAATAATAATAATAATAATAATAATAATAATAATAATAATAATAATAATAATAATAACACTAATAATACTAATAGTAATAGTAATAATAATAATAATAGTCCCTTCCATTCAAAGTTTTGACGTATCTTTTTAATTCTTTTTTTCTTTTTTAGCAACTTTCTAATCTCAATTTCTCATATGACATGTTTAAAGATATTTTTGTACATTTGACATGTCTATTACAAAATTCAGAAATCTTCTTAATTTACATAAACTTAGTGTCAAATCATCAATTTGAAATGAAGGGAGAAATAATTTAATGACAAATATAAGATATAGATTAAAGTTATTAAGTTCTCTCCAACTCATCATATCTTTCTCATTTACTTGGTTGTTCTATGTATCTTGTAATATTGTTGCCGTTATTGTTTTTCTTTTAATTTTGTTTTGATTACATCTTATTTTAGTCAATGTATATCCAAAAAGACCTTTCTATCCTACAAAGATAGTACTAAGATCTGTCAACGTCATAACCTCCTTCAGTTACTTATGAGATTACAACACATATGTTACTGTTGATTTAATTATTATTTTTTACTGTGTATATCATTTGGCTATTAACCTCCTTTGTCTCTTGAAATGTCAAAATTTAGAATCAAAATACAATGCCTGTTAGATATAATTTAAGTTGAATCTAACTGTCTTTGTGAAAGAGTATTAGATTCAGTTGAACTCGTTATTATTCTTTGTCGGTCTACAAATGGTTAAGTTCAATCTATTATGTTTGTCAAATGTATTTGATTCAATTGAACTAGTTACATTTATTCTTCTTCATCCTACTTATACTTTGAGTTGAGTCTACTGTCTTTGTTAAAAGTATAAGATTCAGTTGAATTCGTTACTTTCATTCTCCGTATACCTACACATAGTTTGAGTTGATTTGTCTGTCACCGTCAAAAGTAGTCTGTCTCTGTCAAAATTATTAGGTTCAGTTGAACTTATTAACTTTTATTCTTCATTCGCCTACTTAAAGTTTAAGTTTTTTTTGCTGTCTTTGTCGAAAGTATTAGATTCAGTTGAACTCGACCTTTTTTATTCTTCATCCACCTTTTCATATTTTGAGTTGAATCTGTTGTCTCTATCAAATGTATTAAGTCCAGTTGAATCCATTACTTTTATTTTCTGTCTTCCTACAAATAAATCTTTTTGTCAAAAGTATTATATTCAATTGAATGTTATTTTTATTCTTAGTCCTCCAACTTATAGTTTTCATGAATTTGTTGTCTCTATCAAAAGTATTAAATTCATTTGAGTTCGTTATTTTTGTTCTTCATTCATCTAGACATAGTTTGGGTTGAGTCTGCCGCCTCTCCAAATTTATAAATTCAGTTGAACTCATTATATTTATTCCCTGTCTGCCTACACATTGTTATAGTTGGTTTTGTTGTCGTATGTTGTCATTTTAGATTCAGTTGAACTCATTATTTTTATTCTCTGTTTGCCTGCACATAGTTTGAGTTGATTATATTGCCTCTAACAAATGTATAGATTCAGTTGAACTCATTACTTTTATTCTTCGTCCACCTACACATTGTTTGAGTTGATTTTGTTGTCGTATTAGATTCAGTTGAACTCATTACTTTTATTCTTCATCCACCCACACATTTATTTAGTTGATTTTGCTCTTGTATATTGTCGTATTAGATTCATTTGAATTTGTCACTTCTATTATTTGTGCACCTCCACATAGTTTGCGTTGATTTTCCTATGGTATTTTTTCGTATTAGATTCAGTTGAATCTATTACTTCTATTCTTCGTCCACCTCCACATAATTTGAGTTAAATTTGTTGAAATCACCCTAAATTTTCCTCAACTTTTTTTCAACTGGTTTCTTAGTTCCGCCAGCGAGCAATGCAGATGAGGTACTGCATATTTCGCAGCCAAGATTTCAAAAATATAGCAAAATGCAAGAAGCTATTATGAATTTATGATAGAAATGAATAGGATAGAGAGACAATTATTGTTGCCTGAAAGTGAATACATGTTTAAACCCT
>NW_025884242.1:0-8550 GCF_002878395.1 Capsicum annuum
TTAACTATTATTGGTGTTTTTAATTTATCCCATTTACTTTCTGGTAAACAATTATATCTAAATAAATTAGCTTCTGCTCCTGTATCTATCATAGGCGTATAATATCTACTGTAATATCCTTCTACTACTATCTTCATTAGTACATATATTTTCATATAATGTTAAAGCTCTTCTTAGGAATAATCTTTCTCTATTATATGTTATAGATAATTGTGTATGTTCTATATTGTATGGTTTTACTTGTTCTAGCCATTTAATTCCTAATATTATGTCTGCTTTGTGCATTTCTTCCTTTATTCTATTTTCATTTTTCTAACTCCTATTATTATTTCTTTTTCTACTATATTTTTAGTGTTTATTAAGCTTCTTGGTAGATCTGGGCATATATTATTATATTTCATTTCCTCATTTTTTACTAGATATTTTGCTATATAATTTTCTTCTTGTCCTGTATTTAAGAGTATTAAATAGTCCTTTTCATTTATCGTTCCTGTTATGTAATATTGATTTAAATTAACTATTGAACTTGTTTCATAACTTATTCTTTTTGATGAACTTGATGATTCTGGTTTTTCATAAGCTATTCTTTTTGTCGTACTATTCTTTTTATTGTACTTATTCTATCATTTATTATTTCTAAATCTTCTTCTATGTCTATATTTTTGTAACTATTATCATTATTATCAATAGGCAATAAGAATTTGCTGTATGCATTTCACTATATTTATATCTATTTCCCTCCAATTCTAATTAGCTTACGCTATATAAATATTTCAAGTGAACTTTTAAGTACATATATACAGTTTCAAATTTTAAGTTTGTGAAAAGGTTAAGATACTTACCAACATGCAGATGGCTCAATCAACTTATACTCATGGAGGAGGTAACAGATATAGACTTAAATAGAAGTGACAAAGAGAAGTCTCAACTTCCTTCTTTTTCCTAAGTGGTGCAGCAAATTATGAGAGGACTCTCAATGTTTGATTCTGTAAAAGAAATTACAAGTGAAAAAAAAAAATTACAAAATATAATTAAGGAAAGGAGCAGAGAAATCTTGAACTTCCTAGTACACATTGTGATGTTTTACATACATACTCTGTCAAAACTTGATGGAAGAAGGTGGAACGAAATTAATTAAGAAAACACATGAAATCAAATATCAACCAAATATTAAGAATTAGTATTGTTTCGGATTGTTTCTCTACTTGACTGCCATTAGAAGTGAATTTACATTTTGAATCGATGAATTCTCCTGTGTTGATTATGGAAGAATAAGTAAAAGTAGGTTGAAAATGATAGGGAAACGAATAGTACTGTGAAATTATTGTGACTAATTAATCACACTTTGCCATTATCTTATCTTAATCCTAATAAAAATAAGAGTTACACTCATTCATAAGAAAACGGCTACAAACTTCATCATTAACCATTAATGCATTTTCAGCCACATCAGTAGCCATAAAAAATAAAAATAACTAAGAAAAATTTCAAAAATTAGAGAAAAAAGATAAATGTCATTCTTGACTTTAGAAGTATGCCACATCAAAGTTATTAAGTAATTTTTTATAATAATTAAAAAGTCGTTCAACTTTGCATAAAGCGTCACCGAATATTTTCTTGATTAAAAAAAAGAATTTCTTGCAACTAGTAAATCTATATGCTGGTTTAGGATACTGGGATCAGGCAGCTAGAGTACAGAAGTTGATGAAAGACAACAGATGTAAAAGAGATCTTAGTTATTGTCAGAACATGCACAACGAAATCAATAATTAATCAGAATCAAATTTACATAGAAAACTAGATAAATTAAAAATGAAAATAAAAAAACTTACCTCTTCAAGCTTTCACAAAATTAGTTCAAAACAGTGCTCTCCAGGAATTCAATCTTCTATTAAAATTGAATTAACCTTTTCCAACCAACAGTTGAGTGGCAAGTGATTATTGTTGAAAATGAGAATCAAAATCCAAGTAATATAGCAAAACATGCTGAAAAGAAGAATCAGAAAATTCCTCCGAGGTCAAGTTCATATGGGCCAACGACGGAGCAGAGTATTGGGCTAATTTTGAAGAAGACATCACCCAATTTACTTCAGCCCAAGAATACCCATTTGGATGATTACAAATCAGATTCTCAAGATTCTTATTAGCTGTAAATATTTGCAATATTCTCTTAGTATGGCACAAGATATGTTGTGATATTTAGTTCCTAGTATAGTTTATTTTGTTCCTTTTGTATTCTACCCATACCTGTATATATACTTGTATTCTTGAATGATGAAACACACAGAAAATTCTCCCATCTCTTTCTTCATGGTATCAGAGCAATAGATCTTATTCTTTCCGTTCTTTGTTTATTATTTTTTGACATTCTTCTTCTATGTCATCATGTCAAAAGAAACAGACATTATCATCCCAAGTGTTGTTGCAACACAGGTTGGAAATCCTACTAGTCTCGATTGCAGTAATCCTCTTTTTCTATATTCATCGTATACACCAAGTATGAACCTTGTGAACGGAAGTTTCAATGGCAGGGGATACCAAGGGTGGAGGAGATTTGTGTTGATTGCACTTTTCGCTAAAAACAAATTGGGGTTCATCAATGGTACTTGTCCTGAGCCTCAATCCACTGCCAAAGACTTTGCATCATGGAGTTGATGCAATGATATGTAACTGTTTGGTTACTCAACTCTTTATCTAAAGATATAGCTTACTCTGTGATCTATTCAAGAACAACAAAAGATCTGTGGATAGATCTTGAGCAAAGATTTGGACAATCAAATGGGGCAAAATTGTACCACCTGCAAAAAAAAATAGTTGAATTAGTGTAGGCATCCAGTAATGAAGCAGGATATTTCACAAAATTGAAGAGATTATAGGATGAGTTAGATTCGCTCAACTCACATAGCATTTGCAACTGTGTATGTGAGTGTGAAAAGCAAAAAATAGTCAAGTCTATGGAGGATCAAAGACTCATTCAATTTCTAATGGGATTGAATGATGTCTATGCTCAGGCAAGAGAAAATATATTGATGATGAACCCTTTGCCAAGAATCAATCAAGCTTATTCCATTTTACTTCAAGATGAAAATCAAAGGGAAGTCTACGTTAATCCTCAATTTCAATCTAATAGTTCATCATTCATGGTAGGAAATCAAATTCAACAACAAAAATTTGGTAACCAAACACAAAGGTTTGGAAACGAAATTCAATCACAACAAAGACTTAGAAACCAGTCCCAAGGACAAAAGATTTCAAGTGGCAATCAGAGGTTTAATCAGTCACAAAGAAATGGAAAGGTAAAGAAGAAGAAATACAATAATCCCAATGTAAGTTGTACCTACTGTTTGAAAACTGGACATCAAGCAGATGATTGTTATAGACTAATTGGGTTTCCAGATGATTTTCAATTCACAAAAGGATTACAGGGACCAATCAAAGGTAATGCACAATCACAGATGATGAATATGGAGGTATAAATAATGGGAATGATCCCTCTGATGGAGACATCATCAATCAGCTAAGTAAGGCTCAAATCTCACAAATAAGGCAGATATTCCAATAGGGACAAACAAATGCATCAGAAAGTGGTATCTCAGACATCAATGTCAATGTTGTGGCTGGTACCATAACTAAATACTTTGGTTCTTGTTTCTCTGTTTATAATTCGAAGTTTTAGATAATAGACTCTGGAGCACCAGAACATATGTGTTTTGACTAAAACTCTTTTCTTAAGCTCACACCTCTCCTTGTGTCTCTAACCATAAATTTTCCCAATTCTTACAAAATTAAAGTCACTCATATAGGAAGCATTAGGATACTCCCTGTAACACCCCACATTTCAGACTAGAATGAAAATCCGTCATTCATATGTGTAAATGTTCCAAAAGCCTCGAATCCTATGTAAATTTAGTGTGTTAATCAATTATGTAGTGTGGAAATCTATTTGATCATAAATTTATATCATAGAGGTCCCCTAACTTAAGGACAAGTTGAAAGCTTTCCTATCGTTCAAGTTTTAGTGAGCATCAAAACTTAGGTCAATTTCAATCGACCATAACTCCTTGCATATATAAAATTAGAGAACCTACTATATATCAAATGAAATATCTTTGAATTATCTTTCCAACGATACCAATTTAGACTAAATTCAATATTGGAGTAAAGAGTTATGCCCATTTTACTCCAGCATGTCAGCCTGGAAAACTGACTGACGACATTTTGTGATAAGTTATCACAAGTGTGACGACTTATCACAAATGTCGTCGGCCTTAGGCAAAAATCCACCCCTAGTGATGATATTTTGTGACAAGTTATCACAAGTGTGACGACTTAGCATAAATTTCGTCAGCCTTAGGCATAAATCCATCAATTCCAGTCTCTCAGTGATGACATTTGTGACGACTTATCACAAGTCTGACGGCTTATCACAAATATCGTCAGCCTTAGATTTTCAGTAACTGGGAAACGATTTAGTAAGGGTATTTTGGTCTTCTTCCTCCACTTTCCACGACTTAAAACCCTCAAGGGATGTAACTTTCTCCTATTTTTCTTCAGTTAAACATCTCAAAAATTCTCTCATACACTCTCAACCACAAGATTAGGGTTTCCTCTCAAGATCATTTCCTCAAGAACAAGAACATTCTCTCCCAAAGGGGTTAAACCCTAGTCAATAAAAAATCAAGAGCAACCCTAAGGATTTCTTCAAGAACCTTCAAGAAACATTAGATCTCTTTCAAGATTCAATCACTAAGGTATACGTAGTGTTCATCCATGGAGCTCAAAAATCATGTTTTAAATTATAAATTGTGATTTTCTTGTTGTGTTATGACTATATTCATGTTGATGATTGTTGTTTGGATTCAAGGTTGTATCTTGATAGGTTTTTCATGAAGTATATGAGTAGGTTAGTTGAAACCTATGAATTTTGGATAGATTAAGATTGTCAAATTGATAAGTACACCTATGCCCAAAGTTGTGCATGTAAGATATTTGATAAAATGCCAAGAATGATAGACTCCATGTTTTTATGACTTAATAGTGCTTAAATGACAAGTCCATGTTCTATTCCTTATGTTTCCACATGAATTCTATGTTATTGATATGTATTGTTGTTATGAGTTGTTGTTGTGATATGGAATGTCCATGATATTAAGGTATGCAAGTATACCCATGTTATATGTATTCCTTTTCATGTATAAGGTGTTGAGAACCATGTGTAGTATGAAATCCCCTACTTATGGTATTATGAATTGTGGATGTTATTCCTATGATCAAGAAGTATCATGTATGTCAGTTTTCTTCCATCGAGTCCTGGGGGTACTTGTACCCAAAAAATAACTGTGTGCGTAGATCCGAGTCAGTCTCAAGATAATCTCAGTCTGGCTATGATCAGTAGAACTCAGTCAGTTACAGAATTCAGAACTCTCAGACAGTTATAGAACTTAAGAAATCTCAGTAATCTAAGTATCGTTATCATTCAAGCTTCAGTTCAGTACTCACCTCAGATCTCAGTAGAATTCAAGAAATCAATTCAGAACTTAGTATCATTCAGTCAGATAATAGATTCAGTAGTACTCCGTCAGATAACGGAACCAAGTGAACTCAGTCAGCTTAGTCAAGTAAGAAACTCAGTAACAGCTTCAGTTCAGTTCAAATACAAGTTCTAAGAATCAGTTCAGACTCTTTCAGTTGGGAGTAGGATCTAGCACCGAGTGAGTGCAGGGATGACGGCTCTCCGCCAGAGAGGCAGAGTCGTTAGGAGCAATCCCTAAACTCCAAAACTATGTATCCAGCGTAGGATGTAGGAGTCACCCGTCAGAAAAAGGCTTGTCATCCGTCAGAGAGGCTTGATTGTTATACTGCCTTAGACTTGACTTCCTACGAGGGTCACCCGTCAGATAGGCTTGACCAGAGAGGTCTTTACCCGTGGAACGGTATTGACACCTTTCCAGCTAGGGTTACAGGTTGGACCCCACTAGTTCAGACTCGGGGCATGTCGTTTAAGTGAGAACTCCCACAGCTACAGTTTTAGTATTAGTCTTCAGAGTAGAACTCCAAAATCAGGACTGTTAGATACAATCATTAATTTCTGTAAGAAACTCAGATAGTTCCACAGATTCATAGACCACCCACTAGATAGGATTGGTCTAACATAAAGTTATTCAGTATCAGTACTTACAGAGGTCACCCATCAGATAGGCTTGATCTCAGTCTCAGATTCAGTTGAGTATTCTCAATATCAGTTCCAGAGATCACCCGTTAGTTAGGACTGATCTCAAGCTTAGTCATTCTTAATCATTATTAGAAGATTTAGACTGTCAGATATAGTCACTCAGTATCATTTATATCGGTTAGGCCGATCATCATAGTTATATCAGTTAATCAGTCTTCATAGCTTACATTATTAGTATTTAATTTTAGGACTGTTAGACACAGTCAATCAGACCAGTTCTTCATAATTCAAACTGTCAGAAATAGTCATTCATCTATTCAGTATCTCAGTATCAGTAAACTCATGTTGTCAGCATTCAGACTCAGTAGTCAGTATCACCATGAGTTTAGTTATAGTTACTTATGCATGTATGTATTCTCACGTTCATATCGGTCAATATTGTTCATGCAAATAAACCCTTTACATTTAGCCTACCTCACTCGTATACTCAATACATTTAGACATACTTATGAATTTGCATTATAGTGTTTTATTTTACACCATAGGTTAAGAGGTACAGGTTCCAGAGCAGCATTAGCATTGCAGATTTCAGCAGTCAGAGTTAGAAGTGAGTCCTCATCCTTCGAGGACATGATTATTTCTCTATCTTCTCATTGATTAGTTCATTAGTCAGAGTTAGTTGGGGGCATGTCCCATCAGCTCCTTATTTAGATTATTCAGACAGTAGAGGCTTTCAGACTAGACACAGACTAGATTACAGACTAGATTCAGACTTCAGTATTTCAGTTCTATTTTGGTATTGTGATACCTCTTTATTCAGACATTTTTATTACTCAGATTATATTCAGTATTGAACCTCATGGCCTTCAGTTCATGTTTTTGCATTTATATTTATATATTATGCATTGTATAGGTACAGATATCAGTCATAGGTTAGCTTGTGGTCCCTCGGGGTCATGAGCACTGTGTAACATTTTGGTTCAGAAAATTGGGGCGTTACACTCCTTAATTACACTTTGCAAAATGTTCTTTTTGTCCCTTCTTTCAAATATAATCTATTATCTGTCAATAGATTTTATGCACAGTTCATGTTTTCTTTCATTCAATATTGAAAGTTGTATTATGCAGGACCTTTTAATGAGGAGGAAATAAGCTTTTGGTGAGGCTAAAAAAGGGCTATATCTGCTAGAGCAGGTCATTCCTGAAGTCACTAGTTTATCTAATATAGTTTCTTTTTCAAAAGAAAGTTTTTCAAGTCCTGTTTCAGTTAGTTTCCCCTTTTTAGCAAATGCAACATCTAATGTATCTTTGTGGCATACTAGACTAGGGCATTTGCCATATTCTACAATGAAAATATTCGATTTAATTTCACTTCCTTCTGATTTTAATTGTACTTGTGAGGTTTGTTTTCTTTCAAGACAAACAAGATTGCCCTTCTCTACTAGTCAAATTACCTCCAAAAGGATTTTTGAGTTAATTCACATAGACACTTGGGGACCTTTTAAGGTTCCCGCATATAATGGCTATAAGTACTTCCTTACTATTGTTGATGATTTCAGTAGAGGTACTTAGACATTCCTGTTGACTGTCAAGAGTAATGCCTTCTCAATTTTGAAAGAATTTTTACTAATGATTGAAATATAATTCATGTAAAGGTCAAAAAGATCAGGTCTGATAATGCTATGGAATTGGGAAAAGGAATACAGGAGGGTGAATTCTTTAAATCTCAAGGCATACTACATCAAACATATTGTGTTGCTACTCCTCAATAGCATGGTATTGTTGGTAGAAAACATAGACACTTATTGGAGATTACAAGGGCTCTCATTTTTCAATCTAATCCACCCAAGTGTTATTAGGGAGAATGTATCTTGACTACTACTCACTTAATCAATAGAATACCTTCAAGAGTCCTTAAAGGACAATTTCCATATCAGGTCATTTTTGGGAAGCTTCCCATCTACAAAACTTTGAGAGTTTTTGGATGTTTATGTTATGCTTCAACTTTAAAAAGTAATAGAAGCAAGTTTGATCCTAGAGCTACAACTTGTGTATTTCTAAGATATCCTCAAGGACAAAAGGGATACAAGTTACTTGATATTTCAACTAAGAAAGTGTTTGTTTCTAGAGATGTGCATTTTTTGAAGACATTTTCCTTTTTTTCAAATTCAAACCAAATCCAGAACCAATTTTTCCTAGTCTCTCCTTTCCTGATCAAGAACTACAAATTGATGATGTTCCTCCTGCCATATCTCTTGTCCCAGATCCTATAACCCAAACATCCCCAATTTTCCCTCCCAATAGTCCTAAATCAAATAATCCACCAATTCCTGCTTCTAGTCCCATTAGAATGCACACCCCTATTCAATCTCCCAGAA
>NW_025884243.1:0-1048 GCF_002878395.1 Capsicum annuum
AGAATATGTATCTATATAAGATATATGTATAGAAATTGTATAGTTCTATCAAATATGTATATGTATAAAATATATATAAAAAATATATATAAAGTGTATGAAAATTATATAATTGTTATATAAAACGTGTAAAAAAATGTACAGTTATTGTATAAATTATGTATCAAAACTGTATAATTTTCGTATAGAATATTTATATGTATAAGATTTGTATAGAAACTGTATAGAAGGTGTGTAGAAACGGTATAGAATAAGCCAGCAAATTGAAATGGCTAGAAAGTGAAATTTAAATTCCATGGCCATTTTCATGGAAATAGTTTAATTTGAAGTGTCGTTTTTGTCATTTCCCCAGAAGAAAAGGGAAGGAAAAGTTTAGACGATTAGCCTTCGGAGGGGAATTATTGGGCCCAAATTGTGTCTATTCAATTTACTAAAAATTATACAAATATACAACTTATGTTTTCAATATTACAAAAACTCTCAATTCCCCAAACATATTACAAAAATCCCAACATATACACAAAATATTATGTATATGTCGACTATGTTATGTATATTAATAGGGAGAGAGAGTAAAGTAATTAAAAAAGTGAGAGAGAGTAATTACTTTCAAAAAGGTTGATATTTATGTTATTTATAGTTCAATTTATATGTGATTGTGAATTGAATGAATAAACGGATTAAATTAAGAAATGATTTGACCAAGACGTATGAATTCCGAAATACTTTATGGGTATACTTGTTCAAAAAGTGTTTCAAAAGATGTTGATCATAAATAACAAGATGATTCCGCACAAGACAAAGTAATAAGAATTTTTTCCAAATTTCTTTTTTACTATTATTATCATATAGAAGAGGTGGTTTCGACCACCTCTCATGCAATTACCAAAAAACCCCTCCATTCCCACTTAATTATATATTATGCCTCAATATATAATAATTTCATTATTTTATTATAATGGTTTAAATATTTAATCTATTTTATTAATTCATATTAGTTATAACTATAACTACATATTGGAAGTAAAAAAAAAATATTTATTTAATT
>NW_025884243.1:1148-1479 GCF_002878395.1 Capsicum annuum
AGAATATGTATCTATATAAGATATATGTATAGAAATTGTATAGTTCTATCAAATATGTATATGTATAAAATATATATAAAAAATATATATAAAGTGTATGAAAATTATATAATTGTTATATAAAACGTGTAAAAAAATGTACAGTTATTGTATAAATTATGTATCAAAACTGTATAATTTTCGTATAGAATATTTATATGTATAAGATTTGTATAGAAACTGTATAGAAGGTGTGTAGAAACGGTATAGAATAAGCCAGCAAATTGAAATGGCTAGAAAGTGAAATTTAAATTCCATGGCCATTTTCATGGAAATAGTTTAATTTGAAGTG
>NW_025884244.1:0-4415 GCF_002878395.1 Capsicum annuum
GCCAAGTTTAGTAGGTGTGAGTTTTGGCTAAGTTCAGTTGCTTTTCTGGGTCATATCATTTCTTCCGAGGGTATTAGAGTTGATCCCCAAAAGACCAAAGCTGTTAGAAATTGGCCTAGACCTATTTCTCCGATTGATATCCGAAGTTTCTTGGGTTTAGCTAGCTATTACTACCATTTTGTTAAGGGTTTGTCCTCTATAGCATCTCCTATGACTCGGTTGACCCAAAAGAAAGTGAAGTTCTTGTGGTCCGAATCTTATGAGATGAGTTTTCAGGAGTCGAAGACTCGACTCACTTCAGCCCCTATTTTGACTTTGCGTGATGGTTTTGATGGTTTTGTGGTGTATTATGATGCTTCGAGAGTTGGGTTGGGTTGCGTATTAATGCAGAAGGGTGATAGCTTATGCTTCTAGACAGTTGAAACCCCATGAGAAAAATTACCCCACCCATGACCTTGAGTTGGCTGCTGTTGTGTTTGCTTTCAAAATATGGAGATACTATTTGTATGGTGTCCATGTTGATGTTTTCACTGATCATAAGAGTTTGCAGTATGTGTTTACCTAGAGAGAATTGAATCTTAGGTAGAGACGATGGTTAGAATTGTTAAAGGACTATGAAATGAGTGTGCTGTACCATCCGAGCAAGGCCAATGTTATGGCAGATGCCCTAAGTAGAGTGTCCATGGGTAGTATTTCGCATATGGTAGAAGGTAAGAAAGAGTTGGCTTGTGATGTACATCGTTTGGCTAGATTGCAGGTTAGGTTGTTTGACTCTGCTGAAGGTAGTATAGGGGTTCAGAGTAGTTCTGAATCCTCCTTGGTTTTAGAAGTGAAGGAAAATCAATAGTTAGATGCTAGTTTGGTCAAACTGAAGGAGCCAGTCAAGGACCAAAAAGTAGAGGTTTTCATATACTGCGAGGATTACGATAGATTGTATATCCGAGAGCTAGTCAGACTGCATGGAGTTCCCTTGCCTATCATTTTGGATAGGGGTACTCAGTTCACTTCGCAATTTTGGAAAGCTTTTTAGAAGGGTCTTGGTACCTAAGTGCTTTTGAGTTCGGCTTTTTATCCATAGAACGATGGTCAGGCTGAGCGTACCATCCAGATCTTGGAGGATATGTTGAGAGCTTGTGCACTTGACTTTAAGGGAAGTTGGGATGATCACTTACCGTTGATAGAGTTTGGTTACAATAACAGTTTCCACTCTAGTATTGGCATGGCTCCATTTGAAGCCTTATATGGGAGGAAGTGTAGATCACCCACAGGTTGGTTTGAGGTGGGTGAAGTGGCTGTGAGTGGTCTTCATTCGGTATTTGAGGATATGAAAAAAGTTAAGTTGATTAGGGAAAGGTTGAAAACTGCGCAGAGTCATCAGAAGTCATATACGGATGTTAGAAGAAGAGACCTTGAGTTTGAAGTTGGTGACCTAGTGTATCTGAAAATTCCACTCATGAAGGGGGTAAAGAGATTCGGAATGAAGAGGAAGCTTAGTCCTCATTATGTTGGTCCTTACAAAATTCTTAGCCGTGTTGGTAAGGTAGCTTATGAGGTCGAGTTACCTTCCGAGTTGTCCTCTGTTCATCCAATATCCCATGTCTCTATGCTTAGAAAGCATATTAGCGATGCTGTGGTAGTGGATTCCTCTGTGAGTGCTGACATTCAAGAAAATCTTTCTTTTGATGAGATTCCTGTTGAGATTCTTGATTTCAATGTCCGAAGACTAAGGAACAAAGAAGTTCCCTTGGTCAAGGTGTTGTGGCGAAACCAATCTGTTGAAGGTGCAACTTGGGAAGCTAAGGCGGATATGCGATCCAAGTACTCGAACCTATTTTCCACTAACTCCGATCAAGCTGAAGGTACCGTTCTTTCCTAAATCATGCACTTTTGATAAAAGTTGCAACAGTTCAGCTGTCATTTATTATGTGTTCAACAGTAGTTTTATGAATTTATGCATTTTATGTTGCATTCGGAGTGACAAATGATGTGGTGATGAGTCTAACAAATGGTTTCAGATGTATGCTCTATTCCCTATCTAATCTTGGCATGTCTAGCATCATTCTAGGACGAATGTTTCCAAGGGGGGATGATGTAATACCCCGGGAAATTTTTCGTTGAAATTTTGTGCGTAAATGTGTTGGGTTCTATCTTCTAGAATGAATTATAAATTTTTCGTGCGGAATGTTTTAGATTATGACCCACCATTGCGTAGAGTATCGAATAAGCTTTCCAACTATATGTGGATCATCCAAAACGGACACCCGAGCGACGAGTTATGAACATTTCGATCGAACCATGAATAGTAGTGAACAGTAAAACATGTAGGAAAAAGTACTGAGGCCTGGCGTATTTTTGCTCCAACTTTAAACAATCATAACACCTTCTACATAATGATCTGGGCGATCTAGTATATATCAATAGAAAGCTCTACGAGTTCTATTTCCAATGAAATTGGTTTCATCCAATTTGTCTATCGGAGCAAAAAGTTATGGTCGATCTACTTCAACCTACCAAAAGCGAATTTTTGGGTCAACTTCAAACAATCATAACTCCTCGTAAAAAATGATCTAGGTGATATAATATATACCAATGGAAAGATATGAGAGTCCTCTTTCTAATGAAATTAGTTTTATCCAATTTGGATATTGGAGTAAAACGTTATGGTTGATCTACTTCAGACTATCAAAATAGTCCACCAAAGGACAGATTCGAGAATTATTTGATTTTTAGGGGCATTTTGGTCATTCCCCCTCACCCAAAATCCATCCAAACCCTATATTAAAGCCTATTAGAAGCAATATATGTTATATTTCATCAAATTCCCTCAAAAAGAAAACCCTAAGCTCCTACATCCAACTTCAACAACCTACAAAGTTCACCATTAATTCTGCAAATTTATTCAAGATTCCAAGTTCCTAGTTCAAGAACTTCAAGAACCTCCAAAGTTCACCATTAATTCTGTAAATTTATTCAAGATTCCTTGTTCCTAGTTCAAGAACTCCAAGAACCATCATTCAAAGGCACGATTAACGTCTCAAAAACGACTATCGATCTAAAGTTCATCATTCAAGGTATGTGGGGTTTTTCAACAAGAACTCTCTTTCGTTCTTGTGCCCAGAAGTAATTTTCTTTATAAAGACATAATTTTTATTTGATTTTTACAAATTTGAATCATGAACCCATATCTTATGATGATTATTATGAAATCTTGATGTTTATGATTTTGAAAGATGAATTTACATGTGTGGAGATATAAAGCATGAATCTTGAATGATATTTATCGTGATTTTGATATTTGGGTCGTGAATTCCTATTGAAAGTTGTGTTTTTTTGAGAAAGTGTGTGTTATAAGCACGTTTATGTTGAATATTTGAGATATTTGAATGATTTGACCTTTTGGTCTTAATGAAGTTGTTTTGAACTCGAGTGTGAAAAAAATTCACAACGTGGTTGATTTTGATAGATGGGAAGCATGATGGCTCCCGATGTATATTTATATATTACTGAAATTGTTTTGTTGTGGATTGTCTTTGAAATGATCTAAGCTAAGTCCGGGAGAAATCTTTAGCACCGAGTGGGAGGTATAAAGCAACCTTACTTCCCTAGAACTACGTGCCCTCATAGGAGTGAGCCTGAGGCTATTTTATATAGTGATCACTAGTTTGTGTGGATTTGATATCGATAGTCCTACTCCAATGGCAAGGATAGGATAGCTCTCCCCAACATGGGTTGTACGTTGGACTCCATGTAGCTCACATGGTTTATGTCGGTTGTACAATCTCCCAGTGTGTGTGTGTTTCCTTGTGTCTATGGCGAATGGTGAAGTGATTTGAAAGTGGAATTGTGAAAGTTATTCTTTCAAAAGATTTAAATGATATTTACATTATGAGAATTGATATTCTTGATGAACTGAAAGTGATTGACAAATTGTATGATGACTCACATGTGTTATTGTACTTATTTCATCCTTTCATGATTATGATGATTTTCTTAGGGCTATGTGAGTCTTTCATACCTCCTGCATATTTATTATAAATATTTATGATAATGATGTTTATACAACTGCATACACCCCCATATACTCGGTTCCTTTCCATGGTACTGACCCACATCTTTGGATGTGGCTGCATTTTCTTGGAATGTAGGTTCAGGTGCTCAGTTCTAGGTTCAACAGTGATTCTTTGGGCACGCTATTCTAGATCCTTTGTTGTGGTGAGTCCTCATGTTTCGAGGATGTGATATCTAATGTTGGTTTCACAGAATTGTTTATATTTGATAACTGAGCATGAGTCAGTTGGGGCATGTCTCAATGGCTCGCTGGTTTTATTGATTTTCTTAGAGGCTTGTCAGACTAATATAGATGTTAGTAGTTGACTAACAAGTCGTATTTTGTTATCTTTCTGAAATTCTTTTAT
>NW_025884245.1:0-1867 GCF_002878395.1 Capsicum annuum
TTTCTCCGAAATAGGCCATAAGCAACTCCTCTTTTCCTCCTGCTCCTAAGTTGATTGCGATACCTTTTTAAGTGGGCCACTGGGTTACCATGACCACTATATTTATCAAATTTTGGGGTCTTGAACCCTATTGGCAAATGAACATTAGGGAACATACACAGGTCTTTGAAAGAGATGCTTTTGTGTCCTCCCAATCCTTGTATGTTTCTGATACTCTGCTCCAGACTCCTCACTTTTCTAACTATTTCTTCTCGTTCTTCATTCATAATAGCCTTCTCAATCACGATATGAGACTCAGGCTGATGAGTGGCTTGATATGAATTTATGGGTTTGAATGCCAATTCAGGAGGATAGACTTGATCATGATTTGGCTCGTTGATAGGCTTCTGTATCATTGATGGAGGATTTATATTAGTTATCACGGCCGGAATAAAAAGCGGGTTATTCGTGAATGATGGATTTGGAGGACGCATGGTGGATGTGCCAGCAGCGCTAGACACATTAGTGTATGGACCAAATCCAGGCGGATAAAGTGGATCACCGACTTGGGCTTGAGTAGAACTGGGATGATTTGCATCTGAAAGGCCAGGAATCGAGGAAGGCGGGGCTTGTCCATTCGTCCAGGCCTGATACATTTCCGCAATTTGTTGCTTCAACAACCTATTCTCCTCCAAAGATGCGAACTCTCGTGGAACTAACTGATCTCGACCTTTTTCATTATCAGATTTTGTTCCATCTTTTCGAGTCATCTTCCTTTTTCCTTTATACCTTGTGTTGTAAGGGTGAGAGGCCAGCTTAACCACAACCAACCACCTTATTCTCTCTCTCTTATGAAACAGAAACAAATATGTTAGGATTTAAAGCTTTTAAAAATATTGATATATTCATAACTAACTCAAATGTCATGCACCTAAGTAATTTCCTTCCTGAAATGGACTTAGGAAAACCCTCTTGTTTCATCCTGACTTTGGTGAATTAATTTTTTTTTCCTCATTATTTAACGCTGACATCTTAAAATTGTTACTTGAAACTTAAAAAAAATATTTGATCGCACCCACCGAGGGTTGCCCACGTATTATGTTTTACATGAATCAGATCATCACGTAGTTCATGGATATAGTAAATGTATGTATATATTCAGAAATAAAGAAAATAAAAACTTGAAACAAATGCGAAATTTTCCATACATTTCCAACTGTTCTTAAAACAAAGCTTTAATGAAAGGAAACTAAAATTATCTAAAACTGGAACAGACTCGAAATAATACTAAAAACCTATAAAGAAACTAACTCCAAGAAAAAAAGGTCTTTAATAATTATCATCAAGATGCCTTCCAAAGATGTCTTGCAACTTAATCCTCCCTCAGACTCGAGTAGATCCTGGATAATGCTTTTGGCAGATGTGGAGCGAGAGCACGTGCCTGACGGCCCAGATTTTCATCACCTCGGTGAAGATACTTAGCATAAACATTAATCAAGGTTTCACTGAGCTGAAGTACTTCTCCCCGGGCCTCGATCATACTCTTATGGTAGTTTTGCACCCAATGCTGCGTAGTGCGGACGGTATCCTTTAGGTCTCCTTCTTGTTCATGTAGGTCGTCAATCTGATAGTGAAGCGCCTGTCGTTCGGTCATCCACTGGTTTTTCTCAACTTCTACCTTTCGTCGAGCCTGCTTAATTCTGACTTCGATCTCCGCTTCTCGATCCACTGGCTCTCTGGCTGACCTTTCTGGCATAGCTTTAAGAGGAGGCTGGTCATGAAACCATGGCAGATACCAATAGTCTACCTCGCCCTTGTCGCGGTCTTCCACCATGTGATCAAAACTCGAAAGTACACATCCTCCCCAAATCTTAAGTATCTCAGTCTT
>NW_025884246.1:0-1384 GCF_002878395.1 Capsicum annuum
GGGGCTGGGCGAGTCGCTGGAACTGGAGCACTAACAGTCTGAGTCTGGGTCTGAGGGCGATAGTCACGACGCCCTTGTCCATCCTGTGGACAATCTCTAACTCTGTGACCCATGTCACCACACCAAAAATAACCCCTTTTCTCACCCCAACACTCACCTGAATGAGCCCTACTACACTTAGGACACAGTGGATGATTTGGCTTACTGCCAGCACTGTACTGGGACCTAGATACATATGACCTGCTACTTGCTCCTGCCTACCTCTAGGAATGGGAGCACTAGCAGATAACGGTGCTGGCATAGATGAACTATCTTGATACTGAGGGCGACTCCCTTCCTGCGATCTAGTCTAGCCTAATTTGTGCTGCTCGGATCTAGCTCTCTTATTCCCTCTCATTCTATCTCTCTCCTTAATATTATCTGCCTCAATCTGTTGGGTATGAGTCATCAGCCTAGAAAGATTCATCTCACTATTCAGCATAGTAGACCTACAACCACTAAGTCAGGAGCATACTTGGCCAACTAATTGAACTTAAAACAGTACTCCCTAATAGTCATACAGCCCTATCGTAGGTTTACAAACTCTTCCACCTTCACCTCCCTTATCTACAAAGGGCTAAACTTATCCAGGAATGCATCCTGGAACTCTTGCCAAGTTGTAGGGATAGCTCCCTCACCTCTAACTTTCCTCCAAGCAACAACCCAGTTATAAGCAAGGTCTTTCAACCTATACGCAGCCAACTCCGTACTATGTTCCTCAGATACATGCATCACCTGAGTAATCTTCCGCACCTCCTCTAAAAACAACTCTGGATCCTCATCAGACTTGGACCCATAGAATTCTGAAGGATTCATCCGCATGAAGTCACGAATCCTGGCAGCAGCTGAATCACCTCTCTGCTGCTGTGGAGCTGAGGCCGGGTTGGGCTGAACATTCATAGTAATAGCTTGGGCTAGTGCCGGAAAGGATGCTTGAAATTCAGCATGAGACACGTTTTCATTCAATGGGTTAGCGGGTTGAGGTTGCTGACCATCATTATTTCTTTTCATTCAACGTGGAGGGACATTTCTGAAAGAGGAAAGCATGAATCAATAGCAGAGAGAGACACTTTAAGCACGATAGACTTCTGAAAGAAAGAATCACACTTTTTCCTAAAACGCCTTGTATCCTCTTGCTCATAGAAGTGGTTCGCTACATACCGATGATCAAGACTCTACTTAACGTGGCTTGTCAGACTTCTTAGGATACCTTAAAACCTTAGGCTCTGATACCAAGTTTGTAGCACCCCGAAAATGGGTCCCAGAGCATCACACGGTGCTTGAGGCTACGAATAGCCTCAATCTAACCCTTTGAGCCATTTTCATTCAGTTCAACACAAATCAA
>NW_025884247.1:0-4473 GCF_002878395.1 Capsicum annuum
GCAATGTCCCATATTCAAAAAAAGAAAACTTATCTGAATACAGCAAGATACTCCAATGAGTATGACATGCATTTTGGATTAAGCTGTCTGATCTTCCTATCCAAACTCCCCATTTGTTGTTGAGTTCGTGCCTTTGCCGCTGAGCCGCTTCTTCAAATCCATTGGACTCATACATCACATTCAATTGACGACATCTTAAAAGACTTTCGCCAATAAATCTCTTTCTTTTCACTTTTCACTTTTCTCTTGAACTCGCTATCGTCTTATAGTGCCCGTGAGGGTTTTCACCAATAAGACTCTCATTTTTATTCCTCTCCACTCACCATCGCCTTAAGGTGCCTGCGAGGGTTTTCACCAATAAGACTCTCTCATTTTCATTTTTCTCAACTCATCATTGTCTTATGATGCCTACGGGGGTTTTCACCAATAAGACTCTCTCATTTTGTATTTCTTTCCTGATTTCTTATGCTGAGGGAGACACGTGGTACCTCACAATGTATCATCATATCCATTGCATTCTTAGCCTTAACATTATCAAAATTGATCTGAAGGACTTTCTTTGGCTGTAACTTGGCTTTCGGATAAGGTTAGAAAAGGATGGAACGGGGTTCAAACGACACTTGAAATGGGGGTGGGACTTACAACTTTTGGAATCGACTCAAACAACACATTAACTCATGCCCCAGTTTTTGTTGACTAGGTGAATCTTAAATCTTTATTTGGTTGGACCGATCCCGAAATAGGGCAGCCTACGTATCTCACTCCCGAGAGAGGAGAATCAGGTTGCACGTAGTTCCATAATCTTGCTCTTTATTTTGATTTGATTTTTTTATTATTATTATTTTTTTTTCGAACTCTTTCTTTTATTCTTATTTTCTTAACTTTTATCTTTGACTCTATTTTGATTCCAAAAGAGGGATATGAAAGAAAAAGTAAAACAAAGCTCAAACGGGTAAACAAAGAATGACACAATGTTTGGATAGAAGAATAAAATGTCTTCATCTTATCAATCTTAAAAAATGCAATTACTAAACATGCAATAAAATCAACAAAGGATAAAATATCATACATAATATCTTTTGACCGCATCAGCATTGATATCCATTTCTGCCATTTTGTCTTCAATATCTATCAAATATAAGGCTTCATTGGGCAACACTTTCTTTACAACGAAGGGACCTTGCCAGTTAGGGGAGAACTTGCCTTTCGGTTCAACCTGGTGAGGAAGGATATGTTTCAATACCAACTGACCAACTTCAAAATTCCTGGGATGGACCTTTTTGTTATACGCTCAGCCATCCTCCTCTGATACAACTGGCCATGACACACAGACGTTAGCCTTTTTTCCTCAATCAAACTCAAATGCTCCAGTCGGGTTTTTACCCATTCATCATCATCAATCTCTGCTTCTACAATAACTCGAAGAGAGAGAATTTCAACTTCTGCAGGGATGACTGCTTCTGTCCCATACACCAATAAATATGGAGTTGTCCCTGTTTAAGTACGAACAGTGGTGCGATAACTTAGCAATGCAAACGGCAACTTTTTATGCCACTGTCTAGACCCTTGTACCATTTTTTGCAATATCTATTTTATATTCTTATTGGCGGCTTCTACAGCACCATTGGCCTTTGGGTGATATGGAGTAGAATTTCGACGTGCGATCTTAAACTGTTGACACACTTCTTGCATCAAATGACTATTGAGATTGGCAGCATTGTCTATAATGATCATCTTAGGAATTCCAAACCTACAAATTATGTTGGCATGAACAAAATCTACCACAGCCTTCTTTGTCACTGACTTGAAAGTTATTGCTTCCACCCACTTTATGAAGTAATCAATGGCTACCAAAATGAATCTATGTCCATTTGATGCCTTCAGCTCAATCGGTCCAATCACATCTATTCCCCAAGCCACAAACGGCAATGGAGCGGCCATTGCATGCAACTCAGCAGGAGAAGAATGTATCAGATCACCGTGTACCTGACATTGATGACACTTTCGAACAAATCGAATAGAATCCCTCTCCATAGTAATCCAGTAATAACCTGCTCGAAGAATCTTCTTTGACAAGACATGACCATTTATATGTGATCCACATACTCCAGAGTGTATTTCAACCATGATTGTCGAGGCTTCTCTTGCATTTACATACTTCAAAAGTCCCAGATCTGGGGTTCTCTTATATAAGATCCCCCCCACTTAAGAAAAATCCACTAACCAAATGCCTAATAGTCCTCTTTTGATCATTGGTGGCATATGTTGGGTATTCTCCTAACTGAATGTATCACTTGATATCCAAGAACCAGAGTTCTCCATCGAACTCTTCTTCAATCGCATTACAGTAAGCATGCTGATCACGACTCTATATATGCACAGGTTCGATGTAGGCTTTATCCGGGTGTTGGAGTATTGAAGACAGAGTGGCTAAAGCATCAGCAATTTCATTATGAATCTTTGGAATATGCCTAAATTTACTAACATAAACTATTGACATAACTCCTGCAAGCATTGTCGATACAAGATGAGCTTCAAATCTTGCGTCTCCCAATCTCCTTGAACTTGATGGGCGAGCAAATCCGAATCCCCCAACACCAATAATTCCTGGACTCCCATATCAATAGCTAACCTCAAACCAAAAATGCAAGCTTTATACTCTGCCATGTTGTTAGTATAGTAAAATCGAAGTTATGCTATTACCGAGAAATATTGTCCCGATTTAGAGATAAGAAACGCACCTATTCCGACTCCTTTCATATTGACAGCTCCATCGAAGAACAACTTCCAACCTGGATCAGCATCTATAACGACTTCATCGACACACGACACTTCTTCGTCAGGAAAATATGTCTTTAATGGCTTGTACTCTTCATCAATAGGATTCTCAGCAAGATGATCTGCCAAGGCTTGGGTTTTCATGGCGGTTCGAGTCACATATACAATGTTGAACTCGGTAAGCAATATTTGCCACTTTGCCAATCGACCTGTCGGCATAGGCTTCTGAAAAATATACTTCAAAGGATCTATGCGGGAGATAATATAAGTAGTATAGGATGAGAGATAATGCTTCAACTTCTGTGCTACTCAAGTTGGGGCACAACACGTCCTTTCAAGAAGAGTATACTTGCCCTCATATGCAATGAACTTCTTGCTAAGATAATAAATAGTCTGCTCTTTTTTGCCTTTGACATCATGTTAACCCAGGACACAACCAAAACAATTGTCCATGACTGATAAACATAAGATCAAAGGCCTACCAGGCTCCGTTGGTACCAGCACGGGTGGATTTGACAAATATCTTTTGATTCTGTCAAATGCTTCCTGACATTCTTCAGTCCATTTTACCACAGTACTCTTTTTCAGCAACTTAATTATGGGTTCACAAGTGGTTGTGAGTTGAGCAATAAACCTGCTAATGTAGTTCAGTCTACCAATTAAATATGGGTTCACAAGTGGTTGTGAGTTGAGCAATAAACCTGCTAATATAGTCCAGTCTACCAAGCAAACTCATCACCTCCATTCTATTCTTGGGCGGGGGCAAATCCTAAATGGTTTTGATTTTCGAGGGATCCAATTCAATTCCCCGACGGCTGACTACAAACCCCAATAGCTTTCCAGATGGAACTCCAAATACACATTTTGCTAGGTTGAACTTGAGATTATACCTGCAAAGCCTTTCAAAGAACTTTCTTAAATCTTTAACATGGCCGGCCCGACTTTTTGACTTAATAATCACATCATCCACGTAGACCTCAATCTCCTTATGCATCATATCATGAAACATAGTGGTCATGACTCTCATGTATGTTTCTCCAGCATTCTTCAAACCGAATGGCATCACTCAATAACAATAGGTCCCCCATGGTATGATAAAAGATGTCTTCTCCACGTCTTCATCATCCATAATGATCTGGTGAAATCCGGCATAGCAATCCACAAAAGAGGCAACCTCATTTTTAGCACAATTGTCTAGCTAAATATGGATATTGGGCAATGGAAAATCATCTTTCGGACTTGCTCAGTTCAAATCACGATAATCAACACATACTCGAATTTTGCCATCTTTCTTTGGTACGGGAACAACATTGGATAACCATATGGGATAACGAGCCACTCGAATTACTTTGGCTTCAAGTTGTTTTATGATTTCCTCTTTCATTTTAATACTTACATTAGTTTTAAACTTCCTCAACTTCTGTTTGACAGGAGGGAATGCGGGGTCAGTTGGCAATTTGTAAGCCACTAATTCAGTGCTTAAACCATGCATATCATCATAAGACCATGCAAAAACATCCTTATAATCAATTAATTCTTGAATCATTCCATCTTTTAGCTGTGGCAAAGCATGTACGTTGATTTTAATTTCCCTAACATCTTCTTGATTCCCTAGATTTATTGGCTCAGTCTTATTTAAATTAGGATTCGATTTGTCTTCAAATTGTTCCAACTCTTTGCTTATTTCTTCTAGTG
>NW_025884248.1:0-878 GCF_002878395.1 Capsicum annuum
TTATCTTAAATTTAATATTATTTAGGAATATTAGCATTTCGAATAGATAATTTTTACTAATTTATAAAAATTAAATAATTTTTTTTAATATTAAACAAATTTTAAGTGCGTTTAATATATTTGTTTCGATTAAGAATGTGGCGTACGCATCTTTCCAAGATATTTAAAAACACAAGAATGTATAAATACACCTTGGTAAATATTTTTTCTAAAATTGATTTGGCAAATATTTTAATTTTCACCGATTTATGCAATATGAAATACTAGTCGAATTTTGATATAATTAAAAATGAGCAAATTTTAGGCTTTAACATAAGTTATCAAAATAGTTTGAGTCAATATAAGTCAATAAAAGCAACCGTGCTAGAACCACAGGATTCGAGGGGTGCCTCACACCTTCCCCTTGGTCAACAGAATTTCTTACTCGATCTTCTGTTTCCGCAAACCAAAATAGAGAGTCATTTTCTTTTGACTAGGGATTCAAAATGGTGACTTGGAACATCATAACTCGATTCTAAGTGGCGACTCTGTATCTAAAATAATCCCTATCCAAAGTCATCACTTTAATTGGAAAAACCCTTCTACTCTGACTCCTTCGGATGAAAAAAGGGTGTGACAGTATTACCACGGAGCAGGTCCTGATGCATGTTGTGGTGTGTCAACAAAAATAGAAAACTGTGTATGTGACACTGGAGGCAAGCTAGAAAGATATTCCAGATTATCAGTGGGAAATGGAGGAGGTGGCAACCCATTAGCCCAAGCTCGATGCATTTCTATCATTTGTTGCCTTTATTTTTGAATCTCTTCATTAGCTCCTAAATTCTCATTGTCCGAGTCCCTATCTGATCAGTGACAACAAACTCGATATTCTTGTTGGC
>NW_025884248.1:978-2435 GCF_002878395.1 Capsicum annuum
CATGTTGTGGTGTGTCAACAAAAATAGAAAACTGTGTATGTGACACTGGAGGCAAGCTAGAAAGATATTCCAGATTATCAGTGGGAAATGGAGGAGGTGGCAACCCATTAGCCCAAGCTCGATGCATTTCTATCATTTGTTGCCTTTATTTTTGAATCTCTTCATTAGCTCCTAAATTCTCATTGTCCGAGTCCCTATCTGATTAGTGACAACAAACTCGATATTCTTGTTGGCCATAACTTTCTCTGTGACTTGGTGCAATATGGAGGACCAGCCAAAGTGCCACAAACCAACCACCTTAAACTAACTGAACAAGAGATAGCAAATACGTTAGAATTCAACACTTTTTTTAAAACCTTTTTTTTTTCTTTTTGAAAAGGTCACCGAACCCAAGAAGGGAACCTACGTATCTTACTCCCGAGAGATGAGAATCAGGTGTGCGTAGTTCGTGAAGTCTACAAAATGAAACCTATGATTACCAAATAAAAATCTTTTTGGGTTTTCGATTTTGAATTTCATATGAACATGAAACTTGAATCTATTAAAGGAAAGATCTTTTTTTGTAGTTTTCTTTTAAAGATGTATATGAACACCTACTCTAATAAAGAGTGAAGAAAATCTTTTTTTTTTTTGAATTTTTCAAATAAAATTCCCGAACCAACAATAGGCTGTCTACATATCTCGCTCCCAAGAGAGGAGAATCAGGGGGGCGTAGTTCGTCCAGATAGGACAATTAAGGATTAAATAACCGACTGAATCTTGACTTGAGAGACGCGACCACAAACAGAAGATGAAAAACAATAAAATCTTTTTGAGTTTTTAGTTTGACACTTCACATAAGACTGACACCAACAACTATGAAAGAGAAAATCTTTATGGTATTTTCTTTATATGAAATGTACAAAACTTCTGCCATCTTTTTTTAATTTTCCTTTTATAAAAAGCTCCTAAAAATATTTTTGAAAATTTTGAATTATGAATGCATGCTAAAGGAGATAAAGGGAAAATCTTTTTGAGTATTTTTTTTGTTTTTGAATAAATGCATGAAAAAGGTAAGAAAATCTTTTTGAATTTTTGAATTGTGAAAAAAATAAAAGCCATAAAGTAACTCTAAAAAACTACGAAACTCTCTTTTTTTCACTCTTTTTTCCTTTTTTCTTCCAACAATTTCTTGCCTACATACTTTACTTCTAACATATGCTTTTGCCCAAATCAGTCTGTCAAATGACCTTATCACCCTCAAAGATGCAACATTTAGGACGTAGGGATGCTTTAGAGGTGAGTCTCCTACAAAGAACCAAGTGGGCCCCGCTAGTTCTTCAATATTATACACATAAGAATGACCTAAAGGCTGACCTACATTGGGGTTCACTAACAAGGCTGTTCGGCGGAGCGTATGGTCAATAGTGGCTGCTTTGATTTTCACCTACTCCATAACATCGACGGATCCCCCCTAA
>NW_025884249.1:0-1617 GCF_002878395.1 Capsicum annuum
AATAAACCAAATTGAGCCATAGACATAAATAATCATCAATTCAATAGTATATCACCATATCCACCTTCCATAACTCAATTACCATATCCACCTTCCACAATTCAATACAACCAAACCATGCAAAATAGTCTATAACCTTATTTTTATCACCTTTCAATAACAACCAATACATATAATCCTCTAGCACACATATACATATGGAAAAGAACAAAGGCAAACAATATTCATACCTTAGAATTTACCTCTTGATTATTCAATCCTATTTGCACAAATAATAGGTGCCGTTCGAAGCTCTCGAGATGACAAACGTAGTTATCGGATTACTTTGGAATTTCTACAGTTGAATCAAAAGTAATTTAAAGGTCAAATTTGGATAGGGTTTGTTCTTCTTCAATGATTAATGATGAAAATGAGTTTTTGAACTCATATACATGTATATATACACATATTCCGTCCATAATATAATAGGAAATGACCAAAATGCCTTTAAAATTTAAATAATGTCAAATCTGTCCTTTGGTGGACTATTTTGATAAGCTAAAGTAGATCGACCATAACTCTTTTCTCCGATATCGGATTTAGGTGAAATTGGTATCGTTGAAAGGATAATTCAAAGGGCTTTCATTTTATATAAAGTAGGTCACCCAGTTGATCCTGTACAAGGAGTTATGATCGTTTGAAGTTGACTCTAAAAATCTGTTTTGATAGGCTGAAGTAAAACTAGTATAACTCCTTACTCAGACGTTGGATTTGGATGAAACCAATTACATTGGAAAGAAGAATCAAAAATCTTTCTTTTCATAGGTTGAAGCTCTCCCAGTTCATTATATTAAGGGAGTTATGATCATTCAAAGTTGACCCAAAAATTCAGCTGGCCTCAGTAGTTTGTGTGCAGGAAATTTTCCTACATATTTACTATTCCCAAATATCCCGGCCACCGTTTTATAGTTTCGAACGTGCTCGATTATATCTGAAACCTATCTGTTTTTGGAAATCTGTATATCATTGGAAAGCTTATTCAATAACCTTCACATGGAACCATCGACGGGCAAATTTTGGTATAAATAAAATAAAAAAAATTAATTCCATATAAATAAGACCAATACATGTACTTAAATACGCCAATACACGTACTTGAATACGGGGTGTTACAGTATCATCGGTCAACTAATCTAAATCATGATATAAATACAATAAGGTATAAGATAAATTAACTATGTTAAGGTAAAAGGAAAAAACTAGAAATATGCTCCAACACAATTTTACATAAATAAATAAATATTTACGAAATAGTAATGCTAGGATCACACAACTAAACTATAAGATTATCCCCATAAGCCAAAAGATGCAGGAAAGTTAATAACCCAACGCAGGCCCCATAAGCTTGGAGGGCATATTCAGAGAAACTAAATAACCCAATAACCATAAATTACCAATTTACCATTCCATAACCAAGAACCCATTTGAACCATATCATATCAAAAATAACTCCCAAAATGTTGGACTTAAACCGAAACTTAATAGTGTCATTATCATTATCATTATTAGCTGAACTTGAATCGAAACTCATATTTTTGATATCATATCAAATGCCAGACTCGAATAGGAACTCATATT
>NW_025884250.1:0-1934 GCF_002878395.1 Capsicum annuum
TCTCGTTTCCGCCAAGAGGAAAAACAAAAAGATTCGCCGATCGAACCGACAAAATTAAATCGAATTTTAAAGGAAAAAAAAAGGGATGCAACACGAGGACTTCACAAGGGGTCAACCATCCTAGTACTACTCTCGCCGAAGCACGCTTAACTTGGGGGTATTGATGGGATCCGGTGCGTTAGTGCTAGTATGATCGCATCCGTCATTCCCAGCACTCCAAATTCTATTACGCCTCTTTCTCCTACACCGCCAGTCACACACCGCACGCGCGCCCCTGCGCTTTTCCCCCGTTCTCGTTTCCACCAAAAGGAAAAACAAAAAGATTCGCCGATCGAACCGGCAAAATTAAACCGAATTTTAAAGGAAAAAAAAAGAGATGCGACACGAGGACTTCCCAAGGGGTCAACCATCCTAGTACTACTCTCGCCCAAGCACGCTTAACTTCGGGGTTCTGATGGGATCCGGTGCGTTAGTGTTGGTATGATCGCATCCGTCATTCCCAGCACTCTAAGTTCTATTATGTCTCTTTCTCCTACGCCGCCAGTCACACACCGCACGTGCACCCCTGCGCTTTTCCCCCGTTCTCGTTTCGACCAAGAGGAAAAACAAAAAGATTCGCCGATCGAACCGGCAAAATTAAACCGAATTTTAAACGAAAAAAAAAGGTATGCAACACGAGGACTTCCCAAGGGGTCAACCATCCTAGTACTACTCTCGCCCAAGCACGCTTAACTTCGGAGTTCTGATGGAATCCGGTGCGTTAGTGCTGGTATGATCACATCCGTCAATCCCAGCACTCCAAATTCTATTATGCCTCTTTCTCCTCCGCCGCTCGTCATACCCCGCACGCGCGCCCCTGCGCCTTGCCTCCGTTCTCGTTTCCGCCAAGAGGAAAAACAAAAAGATTCGCCGATCGAACCGGTAATATTAAATCGAATTTTAAAGGAAAAAAAAAAAGGGATGCAACACGAGGACATCCCAGGGGGTCACCCATCCTAGTACTACTCTCCCAAGCACACTTAACTTCGGAGTTCTGATGGAATCCGCTGCATTAGTGCTGGTATGATCGCATCCGTCATTCCCAGCACTCCAAATTCTATTATGCTTCATCTCCTCCGCCGCCCGTCAAGCCCCGCACGCGCGCCCCTGCGCCTTGCCCCCTTTTTTGTTTCTGCCACGAGGAAAAACAAAAAGATTCGCCGATGGAACCGGTAAAATTAAACCGAATTTTAATGGAAAAAAAAAAGCGATGCAACACGAGGATTTCCCAGGGGGTCACTCATCCTAGTACTACTCTCGCCCAAGTACGCTTAACTTCAGAGTTTTGATGGGATTCGGTACGTTAGTGCTGGTATGATCGCATCCGTTATTCCCAGAACTCCAAATTCTATTATGCCTCTTTCTCCTACGCCGCCAGTCACACACCGCACGCCGGCCCCTTCGCTTTTCCCCTGTTCTCGTTTCCGCCAAGAGGTAAAACAAAAGATTCGCGGATCGAACCGGCAAAATTAAACTGAATTTGAAAGGAAACAAAAAAGGAAAGGATGCAACACGAGGACATCCCAGGAGGTCACCCATCCTAGTACTACTCTCGCCCAAGCACGCTTAACTTCGGAGTTCTGATGGAATCCGCTGCATTAGTGCTGGTATGATCGCATCCGTCATTCCCAGCACTCCAAATTCTATTATGCTTCATCTCCACCGCCGCCCGTCACACCCCGCACGCGCGCCTCGCGCCTTGCCCCCTTTCTCGTTTCCGCCAAGAGGAAAAACAAAAGATTCGCGGATCGAACCGGCAAAATTAAACAGAATTTTAAAGGAAACAAAAAAAGAAGGGATGCAACACGAAGACTTCCCAGGGGGTCACCCATCCTAGTACTACTCTCGCCCAAGCACGCTTAACTTCGGAGTTCTGATGGAATCCGGTGCGTTAG
>NW_025884250.1:2034-2898 GCF_002878395.1 Capsicum annuum
ATTCTATTATGCCTCTTTCTCCTACGCCGCCAGTCACACACCGCACCTGCGCCCCTGCGCTTTTTCCCCGTTCTCGTTTCCGCGAAGAGGAAAAATAAAAGATTCGCGGATCGAACCGGCAAAATTAAACTGAATTTTAAAGGTAACAAAAAAGGAAGGGATGCAACACGAGGACTTCCCAGGGGGTCACCCATCCTAGTACTACTCTCGCCCAAGCACGCTTAACTTCGGAGGTGTGATGGGATGCGGTGCGTTAGTGCTGGTAAGATCTCATCCGTCATACCCAGCACTCCAAATTTTATTATGCCTCTTTCTCCTGCTCCTCCAGTCACACACCGCACGCGCGCCTCTCTGCCTTGCCCTCTTTCTCATTCCGCCAAAAAAAAAGGGATACAACACAAGGACTTCTCAAGGGGTCACCCATCCTAGTACTACTCTCGCCCAAGCACGTTTAACTTCGGAGTTCTGATGGTATCCGGTGCGTTAGTACTGGTATGATCGCATCCGTCATTCCTAGCACTCCAAATTCTATTATGCTTTATCTCCTCCGCCGCACGTCACACCCCGCCCGCCCGCCCCTGCGCCTTGTCCCCTTTCTCGTTTCCGCAAAGAGGAAAAACCAAAAAGAAGGGATGCAACACGAGGACTTCCTAGGGGGTCACCTATCCTAGTACTACTCTCGCCCAAGCACGCTTAACTTCGAAGTTCGGATGGGATCCGGTGTGTTAGTGCTGGAATGATCGCATCCGTCATTCCCAGCACTCCAAATTCTATTATGCTTCATCTCCTCCGCCGCCCGTCACACCCCGCACGCGCGCCCCTGCGCCTTGCCCCCTTTCTCGTTTCCGCCAAGAGGAAAAACAA
>NW_025884251.1:0-8306 GCF_002878395.1 Capsicum annuum
TTTCGCCATCCAAGAGAGCACAATTAAGAGATGAGATAAGCAATTTCAGACAGCTTCTAACTGAAGCTCTCCATGAGACATGGGAGAGGTTCAAGAAGAAGCTTATGCGGTGCCCAAATCATCAGATGACCAATGTCCACTTGATGAAAATATTATATAGGGCTTTGAACTTGGTGACTAAGCCAGTGGTAGATAATGCTGCGGGTGGGTCATTCATGGACCTTAGTTTTATTGAGGCATGTGATATGCTAGATCGTATGACAAAGCAGAGTAGAGCTTGGCATACCAGGGATTCTGAGGTAGCAAGCTCTAATGTATCTATTGGCATGACGGCAGAACAGAGACGAAGAGAAGAGAAACGTGACCAGGATATGGCTCACATGAAAACACAGATGGACCTTCTTACCAAGTATTTATTATCAGGGAAGACAGAAAAGGTCAAGGCTGTTGTATGACAGGGAAGAGATGACTCCGATTCTGAGGAGGAAGCAAATTACTTGAATAATCAGGGGGGTTTCCGAGGCAATGTCCAAGGAAACCAAGGTTGGAACTATTATGAAAAATCCGGATACAAGGACCGAGACCAAGGGAATTGGAAGAATAAGAATGACAGGAGCGGTTTGTATGTCCCTCCTGGAAATCGTGAAGTTGCTGCACCTAGCTCTGGGAAGATGTCCATGGAGGACATGATGGCTAAGTTGTTGAAAGGAGTGGAGGCAACCAACACGGGAGTAACTAAGGTAAAAAATGATTTGTCCTCAATAAATCAATTGGTTGACTCGCATTCCACTTCAATAAAACAACTATAACAACAAATGAGTCAACTATCAACGGCATTCAATCAAAGAAAAGCTGGCACTTTATCGAGTGACACTGTCCAAAATCCAAAGAAAGATGGATCATGTTTGGCTATTACAACCAGGAGTGGTAAAGTATTGGAAAATCCATCCAAGGGCAAGCCCGTGGTTGATAGTATAGAGGAGAATGTTATTGAAGCAGATTGTGATAATTCTGTAGAAGTTGAAGATCAGGATGAGAACGTTCATGATACTATACCTAGATGCCAGCAGTCTGAAAAGATTGATAATGGGAAGCACAATAAAAAGAAAGTGGTGGAGAAAACTCTTCCAAATCCACCACCACCTTTTCCTCAGAGATTGAAGAAGAAGGCTGATGACACCAGGTTCAGTAAATTCATGACCATGCTGAAGCAGCTGACTATAAATGTGCCTTTGGTGGAGGCACTGGAGCAAATGCCAGGGTACACTAAATTCATGAAGGACCCTTTGACAAAGAAAAGGGCAGCGAGCTATGAACTGGTAGATAATTTTTATCATTGCAGTGCAATTGCCACGAGGTCTTTGGTACAGAAGAAGGCAGATCCGGGTGCTTTCACTATTCCTTGCACGGTTGGATCTTTAGACTTTGCTAAGGCTTTATATGATCTAGGGGCTAGCATTAATTTGATGCCACTAGCCATCTATAGACAGTTGGGGTTGGGCGATCCTACACCAACCAACATGCAGCTTGTAATGGCAGATAGGTCGGTAAAATGACCTGTTGGTATCTTGTATGATGTATTAGTGAAGGTTGCTACCTTCATTTTTCCTGCAGACTTTGTTATTTTGGATTGCGAGGTGGATTTTGAGGTTCCCATAATCTTGGGTCGACCTTTCCTCGCAACAGGAAATGTGCTTATTGATTTACGAGCAAATGAGCTTTTATTTCGGATGAATGACGAAGTGGTACGTTTCGATGTATGCCAATCAATGAAGCAACCCAAAGATATGAATGTGTTCTCTATAACTGATGTTTATTATGAGGATGAGAAGGAATTATCTTTAGAGAAGCAGCTTACTGTTGAGCCATTGGCTGCTGTGCTTTTGAACTTTGAGCGTGAGGATGTTGAAGAGTACGAAGGAACTATCTGTGCTTTGACAGAAATGGGGCCGTATTCTTATGTCCCCAAGAAGCTGGACCTTGACCTTAAGAATCGACCTTCACCACCGGCGAAGCCATCCATTGACGAGCCACCGGTGCTAGAATTGAAAGAGCTACCCAGTCATCTAAGGTATGTGTTCTTGGGTAGTGGAAATACACTGCCGATTATTATTGCTGTTGATTTAGGTGAACAACAAGTAGAGGCTCTCATCTTTGTTCTGAAGAGGTACAAGAGAGATATTGGTTGGACTATTGCTGATATAATTGGTATCCCTCCTGGCATATGTATGCACAAGATTCAGCTCGAGAAAGATTGCGTACCCACTATTGAGCATCAGCGTCGTCTGAATCCACCTATGCAAGAGGTGGTGAAAAATAAAGTGGTTAGATGCAGGGGTGGTGTATCCAATCTCAGACAGTAAATGGGTGAGTCCTGTACAATGTGTGCCCAAGAAAGGGGGCATGACAGTAGTAGCAAACGAGAAGAATGAGCTAATTCCACTCAGGCCTGTCACAGGGTGGAGGGTGTGCATGGATTACCGGAAGCTAAATTCGTGGATGTTAAAGGACCACTTCCCAATGCCATTCATAGATCAAATGCTTGATCGGTTGGTAGGAAAGGGATGGTTCTATTTCTTGGATGGTTATTTCGGATATAATCAGATTTGCATTGCTCCTGAAGATCAGGAGAAGGCCACTTTTACATGCCCATATGGTACTTTTGTATTCAAATGAATGCCATTTGGGTTATGTAATGCACCTGCCACTTTTCAGCGGTGTATGATGTCCATTTTCTCTGATATGGTTGAAGACACCTTGGAGGTGTTTATGGATGACTTTTCGGTTGTAGGTGAGTCATTTGAGTCATGCTTGGCAAATCTGAGTATGGCTTTGCAGCGATATATGGAATTCAACCTGGTGCTAAATTGGGAGAAGTGCCATTTTATGGTTAAGGAAGGCATTGTTCTCGGGCATAAAGTCTCTGAAAGGGGAATTGAAGTTGATCGAGCCAAGATTGAAGTTATCGAGAGACTACCACCTCTAATTTCTGTGAAGGGGGTTCGTAGTTTTCTCGGTCATGCTGGTTTTTATTGGAGGTTTATTAAAGACTTCTCTAAGATTGCAAACCCATTATGCAAACTTTTGGAGAAGGAAGCAAAGTTTCACTTTGGTGCAGATTACTTGAAGGCATTTGAATGCCTCAAAGAAAAGCTAGTTGAAGCCCCTATTATTGTAGCACCCGATTGGTCTCTACCTTTTGAAGTTATGTGTGATGCAAGTGGTGTAGCCTTGGGTGTTGTACTTGGTCAGAAAAGAGAAAAGCTATTTCATCCAATCTACTACGCGAGCAAGGCCTTGAATGGAGCACAGAAGAACTATACCGTCACTGAACAAGAGCTTCTTGTGGTTGTTTATGCTTTCAAAAAGTTTCGTGCGTACTTGTTGGGAACCAAGGTAGTGGTTCATACAGATCATGCGGCTCTAAGATATCTAATGGCAAAGAAGAATGCCAAGCCAAGGCTAATTAGGTGGGTGCTATTGCTTTAAGAATTCGATTTCGAGGTAAAGGATAGAAAAGGTTGCGAAAACCAAGTAGCTGATCATCTATCTAGACTTGAGAGTGAGTACACAGTGCAAACCGACCTTGATATTGATGATGCATTCCCCGACGAAGAGATTCTAGCAACTATGGTGGAAAACTTACCGTGGTATGCAGATTTTGCTAACTATGTGATAAGTGAAGTGATTCCTGAGCATCTCTCCTTTCATTAAAAGAAAAAGTTCATGCATGATGTGAAACATTACTTCTGGGATGAGCCTTATCTTTTTCGATGATGTGCTGATGGTATTATTAGGCGGTGCATCCCAGATGTAGAAGTGCCTAGCATACTGGAAGCAAGCCATGCTTCCCAAGTTGGAGGTCACCATGCAGGTGAACGGACGGCTAAGAAAGTACTGCAGAGTGGCTACTATTGGCCTTCATTATTTAAGGATGCCTACGATTTTGTAAGAAGATGTGATCAGTGTCAGCGGCAAGGTTCTATCTCAAAGCACCATGAGATGCCCATGTCCAAAATGCTTGAAGTAGAGTTATTCGATGTTTGGGGTATTGATTTCATGTGCCCATTTGTGAGCTCATTTGGGATAAAGTATATCTTAGTTGCTGTGGATTATGTATCCAAATGGGTCGAAGCAGTCGCGCTAGCTGATAATGAAGGTAAGAGTGTTGTGGCGTTCTTAAAGAGAAATATTTTCTCTCGTTTTGGGGTACCTCATACCATTATAAGCGATGGAGGATCACATTTCTGCTACAAGCTGTTCAGAGCCGTATTGGCAAAGTATGGGGTTAAGCAACATAAGGTAGCTACACCGTACCACCCACAAACTAGTGGGCAGGTGGAGGTTTCAAATCGGAAAATCAAGCTGATCCTTGCTAAGACTGTGAATGCCAGCAGGAAAGATTGGTCCAGGAAGCTGGACGATGCCTTATGGGCATATAGGACCGCGTTTAAGACACCAATTGACATGTCACCATACCAACTCGTTTATGGAAAGGCTTGTCACTTGCCAATTGAACTAGAACATAAAGCAATGTGGGCATTGAAACAGCTTAACCTGAACTGGGATGATGCTATAAAAATGAGATTGGGCCAGCTGAACAAGATGGATGAATTTCGTCTAAATGCATATGAAAGAGCAGATCTTTACAAGAAAAGGATGAAAAAGTACCATGATCGGAGGATTTTCCAATGAAACTTTCAGAAAGGCAATTTGGTACTCTTTTTCAACTCTAGACTGAAGCTGTTTCCAGGTAAGTTGAAGTCTAAATGGTCTGGTCCATTCTGAATCAGCCAAGTTTACTCATCTGGAGTAGTGGAGTTAGAAAATGATGATGGTAGTGTCTTTAAGGTGAATGGCCAAAGAGTGAAGCTATATATCGGTCCAATCGACTCGATAAAATGTATAGCCACCATATATCTTGATGAAGTCTAAGTAATTGAGATAACTATGTCGTGCCGCGATAATAAATCAAGCGCTACATGGGAGGCAACCCATCATTTTACTAGGATTTTGTTTTTGGTAAATAAAAATTCAAAAAGAAGAGTCTAGCCACGACCAAAACTAAGGCGCTTGGTGGGAGGCAACCCATCCTTCTAATCATTTTTGTTGTTTTTGATTAAATGTAGGTGCATGAAGTACAAAGGAGGAGATTAGTCCCAATTTTGATTTGAAAGTCAGTCATGTAAATGGTGGTAAGTCTAGGAATGATGGAACAATACAGGTAAGTGGGAGTGGTCAAATGTGTAAGGTTCAAGTATGATTTGCATTAGAATCGCGCCTCTAATTATGTAGATTCGACCAAGAGTGCGCCGCTTTTCCAATTGCCTATGCCAACATAGGCGATAGGCTAGGCGCCGCCTATGCCAACATAGGCAATAAGTTAGGCATCGCCTATGCCAACATAGGCAATAGGTTAGGCGTCGCCTATGCCATTGCCTACGCTCACTGCCTCACATAGGCAATAGGCTAGGCGCCGCCTATGCCAACATAGGCAATAGGTTAGGCGCCGCCTATGCCATTGCCTATGCTCACTGCCTCACATAGGCAATAGGCTAGGCGCCGCCTATGCCAACATAGGCGATAGGCTAGGCGCCGCCTATGCAAACATAGGCAATAGGTTAGGCGCCGCCTACTTATGCTTAGGCAATGCTATAGGCGCCGCCTATCAACGTGAATTTTGCCTACTAACCCGAGGGTGAATGGACCAACCCGACCCATGCCTCATCTTTTAAATATATCCTCTACCTTTAAACCCCACTAAAGTTTTCTTAAACCTAAGCGCTGCCCAACATTGCCCTCTCCAAGATTTTCTCTTTTCTCATCTAATCCTGCAGGCTCACCTTCCCGATTCATCACGAATTAATCACCAAGTAAGTTGTTCTTTCATGTTTCGTAGTTGTTTCAGTGCTACGCTTTTATAATGGTTAACTAGATTTTGTAGTAGTGCTTGGTGATAAGAGTATGGTTAGTTTGTTATGATTTTTGAAAAATACATCTCATTGAGTGAAAGGATTCTTGTGGGTATTCTTGATTTTACTCCGATATGTATTGATTGGTATTCACTGTCATAATTTTTTTATTATTATGGAGTTGAAATTTTGAAGTTAATGTATAATTTTGGGAGTTGTAAGCTTGACTATGTGAGTGACTCGTTCATCGATGTAATGGTCATGGTTAACCAAAAGCATAAGATTGTGTAATTGTTTCTATGCTATAGCATGATAAGATTTCTATATGGTAGTCTTGATCAAAGATTGCATTGCTCCAATGAAATAAAGTTGGAAATGATAGTCAAGATTACACGACCATTGTGTGCTGCTTCTCTATATCAAACTAAGAAATGGTTATGTAAAGTGAGGGTTGAAAGTATGACTGCGCTAATAATGTTGTTGGCACATACCACCTAAATGTATGTCGATGAAGTCTGAGTAATCGACATCACTCACTCAATTAGTTTGTGCAAACAAATTAAGTGTGGAGTGGTGCCATCACTATTTTCTTTTTCAATTATAGTGAATTTTACGAAATGAGACTAACCTGACTCTATTGTGATCTCAGGTAACATGGCTCCAAAAGGACGACAGGGAAAAGAGAAAGCATCCACCTCACGAAAAGGTCAAAAACGGTCAAGAAAAGACCAGGCTGATTCCTCCTCTCTTCAAGTGCCTCGACGCACTTTTGGGATCAAGTGGGTTCTGGAGGAGGAAGGGAAGGAATGGTATAGAAACAATAAAGTGAAGAAATATGTCCATGTGGAGTTGATACAGAAGGAAAGTTTAGCAAAGAATTGCCCTCGCATTTTGGCAAAGATTATGGCACTAAATCTTGACTTTATCTTTCGAGACATGGGCGAATGTAATCTTGATTTGACTAGAGAGTTTTATGCCAACTGGTCCCCAAGGACTACGGGAAATGAAGTAAAGATTCGGGGGCAAGTCTTGCAATTGAACGCTAATTTCTTCAACTCTTTCCTGGGTACTCCAAGTGTGGATCAATCACCACTTAAGGAGCTCTACAACAGACCTCCCTACAGAGCCATCAGACATACGTTGTGTCGATCAAGGTCCATGACCTGGTGGACTCGTCACAAAGATAATGATCGTCACAATACTTACCCATATGCTTGTTTGAACAGAGAAGCTCGCATATGGTTAAGAATAGTCAATTCCTGCTTGATTCCTGGGACACAATACACTAAGGTCACGCGTGATCGAGTCTGCTTGGTATATGCTCTAATGACGAATGTTCCCATCAACATTGGTGCAGTTATACGAACGTCGATGCGAAAAGCAAGGGTGCACAAAAGGTCTCATTTCAGCTTCGGCAACTTGTTGACTGCAATTTTAAGAAAAGAGCACATTGAGAAGGAGCCAGCAGACCATAAGTTGTCACATAACCCGAAGAAGGTAGATCTCACGAAAATCAAAGATCCAGAAACCGGTCAAGGCATCAACCTTACCACTGCTGAGAGACATGCTCGAGATGAGAGTTTTTTTCGCCATCTGTATGGCATGAATAGGTTTACTATGATGAATGGGGGTCGTGTGCCGACTGATGCAGAGCTTCGGTAGTTGGACTATGACTACCTGCTTAATGAGCATGCTCGGGCCATGTGTGGAGTGGGGGTAAATTTTGAAGAACCTCTAGATGATGATGTGCCAACAGACGATGATCACCAGCTGCTAGACTCTAATGTGGAGGACAACTCTTGTGATGATGATTCTGACGCAGGGGGTATGACCCCGGATATAGAGGAGGAGTCTGACTAACCTGGTTTTTGCTTATTTATTTACACTGAGGACAGTGTGTTCCTTCTTAGTGTGGGGTGTTGCGCTGCGTACTGCTTGCCCGCATTTATTCTATAGTCGTAGTTAGTTAGTTGTAATTAGTCAGATTTTGCATGAAATTGTTCTTATAGACGGCATGGCATTATAACAGGAGTTTGTGCTGAATCACTACTATTGAAACACTTAGGCTCTAAGTTGTGACTCACTCTGTGATAATTTTTTGTGGTTTAATTCATTTATCTGTTGGGTCAAGAATCTATAATGCTCCTAATTAAGTTGACCATGTGCCATGTGTGTGTAAGGTTATTGTATATTCTTTGTTGTGACTGATGCTAGAACTTGCCTAGTGTGTGTGTGAAGCGAAATAAAGATTGTGAATTTAGGAGATGATTTAGGCAACTTGCCTAGTGTGTGTGTGAAGCGAAATAAAGATTGTGAATTTAGGAGATGATTTAGGCATTTCTTTGGCAGCCCTGATTTTGTTTATCTTCTTTTTACCTACCTTTGTACATTGTC
>NW_025884252.1:0-145 GCF_002878395.1 Capsicum annuum
TTTTCATTATTTTTCTTAAAATTGTAATTAGTTTAGAATTTTTAAAAATATTAAATTGAAAGATTTTTAAAAATATATTATTAATGTGCATGTCAAGAAATTTTTTTATTTTTTAATATGTAATTTATATAGGAGTAATTAATGT
>NW_025884252.1:245-1805 GCF_002878395.1 Capsicum annuum
TTTAATAATTATTTTTAATATTTAATTATTTTTAATGTGCGTATTAAAAAAATTCTTTTTAATTAGTAATTATTTGGTCTTATTTTTTCATTATTTTTAAAAAATTGTAATTAGTTTAGAATTTTTAAAAATATTAAATTGAAAGATTTTTAAAAATATATTATTAATGTGCATGTCAAGAAATTTTTTTATTTTTTAATATGTAATTTATATAGGAGTAATTAATGTATAGATTAGTTTATATATATTTTCTTTTTTAATAATTATGTTTAATACTTAATTATTATTAATGTGCATATTAACAAAAAATTTTGTTTACTTTTTATTTTTTAATTTGTAATTTAAATAGGAGTAATTAATGTGAAGATTAGTTTTTATATATATTTTCTTTTTTAGTAATTATGTTTCATATTTAATTATTATTTTTTAAATAAAAATTTTATAGTGTTGCCACTTGCCACTTTTGCCTCTTCTATTATATATAGATAAATGATAGATCGAGCCACCGCAATTGCCACATCACATCTTGAATTTTGGTGATTAAATAACTTGTCTTAGAGGTTCCTTCTATTCTCATGACAGAAACGTGTGATAAGCGATCAGATTGTGTAAACTAAAATTATATCATGGTACATAGAAAGGACTGTGCACTTATTACAGGCTCATTTGGCTATGGAATTTTTTTTCTTTTTTTTAAAAAAATTTTTTGGAGTTGAAAATTATGGCGTTTGACCATGAAAATTCGAAAAATAATTCCGAAAAAACATTCTGAAAAGGGAAAATAGGTTTTTGTTGTTTTCACAATTTTCCAACTCTAATTTCAACTTTTATTATTATTACATATAACCCCAATCTTTTAAATTTTTACATAAAACTCTCCTTATAACATTACTTTTTCAATATTACGTATATAGCAGTTTTAAAGAATAAGATAATTATAATTTCAAACTTAACCTAATTAATATATATCTCTTTTTCTCTCTCATCATTATTTTTATCCCTTATTTAATTTTTTCCCTTATTTAAGACATTATTTTACTACTAATTTATATTTATATCATAAATATATAAAGTATTATATTTATACCCATAAATATATAAAGTACTATATTTATAATAGAAAAAATACAAGTATGTTATATATAAAGTTTATACCATGTATATATACTATATACACACATATATAAATATACAAAGCATTAAGAAACATACTAAGCATATTTATACTATAAATATACAAAGTATGTTATATATGAAGTTTATATCATGTATATATCATATACACACATATATAAAAATACAAAGTATAAAGAAACATATTTATATATTTATGGTATATGATATAATATACCATAAATATGCAAAGTATGTTTAAATAGAAATAATTTATTCACACACAGTAAAATCTTTCATGTATAAAAAAATTAAAGAAATAAATTAGCGGCACCCTAAAATTTAATAACAATTCATCATTTTCTATTTTTTAGGAACGGAAAATGAAGGAAATAAATTCCTAAAAAAATAAATTTGTTTGAAAGATAATATTTATTACCTAAAAAA
>NW_025884253.1:0-1181 GCF_002878395.1 Capsicum annuum
CATATTCAAGTTGCTGAAAAAGAGTGCTGCGGTAAAATGGACTGAAGAATGTCAGGAAGCGTTCGATCGAATCAAAAGATATTTGTTAAATCTGCTCGTGCTGGTACCCCCGGAGCCTAGTAGGCCTTTGATCTTATATTTATCAGTCATGGACAATTCTTTTGGTTGTGTCCTGGGTCAACATGATGTCACAGGCAAAAAGGAGTAGGCTATTTATTATCTTAGCAAGAAGTTCACCGCGTATGAGGCCAGGTATACTCTTCTTGAAAGGACGTGTTGTGCCATAACTTGGGTAGCACAGAAGTTAAAGCACTATCTCTCATCCTATACTACTTATCTCATCTCCCGCATAGATCCTTTGAAGTATATCTTTCAGAAGCCTATGCCAACGGGTCGATTGGCAAAGTGGCAAATATTGTTTACCGAGTTCGACATTGTATATGTCACTCGAAATGCCATAAAAGCCCAAGCCTTGGCATATCATCTTGCTGAGAATCCCATTGATGAAGAGTACGAGCCATTAAAGACATATTTACCTAACGAAGAAGGGTTGTGTGTCGATGAAGTCTTTATAGATGTTGATCCTGGTTGGAGGTTATTTTTTGATGGAGCTGTCAATATGAAAGGAGTCAGAATAGGTGCAGTTCTTATCTCTGAATCGGGACAATATTTTTCGGTAACAGTACAACTTCGATTCTACTGTACTAACAATATAGCAGAGTATGAAGCCTGCATTCTTGGTTTGAGGTTAGCGGTTGATATGGGAGTTCAAGAATTATTGGTGTTGGGAGATTCGGATTTGTTCATCCATCAAATTCAAGATGATTGGGAGACGCGAGATTTGAAGCTCATCCCGTATCGATAATGCTTGAAGGAGCTATGTCAACGGTTTGTGTTAGTAAAATTTATGCATATTCCAAGGATTCATAATGAAATTGCTGATGCTTTAGCCACTCTGTCTTCAATGCTCCAATATCCTGACAAAGCCTACATCAATCCAGTGCATATACAAAGTCGTGATCAACATGCTTACTGAAGTGCGGTTGAAGAAGACCTCGATGGAAAACCCTGGTTCTTGGATATCAAGTGGTACATTCAGTTAGGAGAATACCCATCATATGCCACCAACGATCAAAAGAGGACTATTAGGCGTTTGGCTAGTGGATTTTTCTTAAGTGGGG
>NW_025884253.1:1281-2297 GCF_002878395.1 Capsicum annuum
ACTCCCATATCAACCGCTAACCTCAAACCAAGAATGCAGGCTTCATACTCTGCTATATTGTTAGTACAGTAGAATCGAAGTTGTACTGTTACCGAAAAATATTATCCCGATTCAGAGATAAGAACTGCACCTATTCCGACTCCTTTCATATTGACAGCTCCATCAAAAAATAACCTCCAACCAGGATCAACATCTATAAAGACTTCATCGACACACGACCCTTCTTCGTCAGGAAACTATGTCTTTAATGGCTCATACTCTTCATCAATGGGATTCTCAGCAAGATGATATGCCAAGGCTTGGGCTTTTATGGCGTTTCGAGTCACATATACAATGTCGAACTCGGTAAACAATATTTGCCACTTTGCCAATCGATCCGTTGGCATAGGCTTCTGAAAGATATACTTCAAAGGATCCATGCGGGAGATGAGATAAGTAGTATAGGATGAGAGATAGTGCTTCAACTTCTGTGCTACCCAAGTTATGGCACAACACGTCCTTTCAAGAAGAGTATACCTGGCCTCATACGCGGTGAACTTCTTGCTAAGATAATAAATAGCCTACTCCTTTTTGCCTGTGACATCATGTTGACCCAGGACACAACCAAAAGAATTGTCCATGACTGATAAATATAAGATCAAAGGCCTACCAGGCTCCGGGGGTACCAGCACGAGCAGATTTAACAAATATCTTTTGATTCGATCGAACGCTTCCTGACATTCTTCAGTCCATTTTACCGCAGCACTCTTTTTCAGCAACTTGAATATGGGCTCACAAGTGGTTGTGAGTTGAGCAATAAACCTGCTAATGTAGTTCAGTCTACCAAGCAAACTCATCACCTCCGTTCTATTCTTGGGCGGGGGCAAATCCTGAATGGCTTTGATTTTTGAGGGATCCAATTCAATTCCCCGACGGCTGACTACAAACCCCAACAGCTTTCCAGATGGAACTCCAAATACACATTTTGCCGGATTAAGTTTGAGATTATACCTACGAAGCCTTTCAAAGAACTTTCT
>NW_025884254.1:0-4882 GCF_002878395.1 Capsicum annuum
AGCCTGTTCTAAACTTTTCAATTTCTGGGCTATGATATCCTGTTCCTTTGTTGTGAGAGGTTTCTCCATATCAAATGGAAATGCAAGCGGCTGAGTGTACCCATACGGTTCATTCATTTGCAAAGTAGGCTCCGAGGCATAATACTGACTATCTAGAACCTTCAGTACTGGCTCACTGGCAGACCTAGGAAGCCTCATTGTGGGACGCACAACATATATGGGAGTTTCATATGGTGACGGAGCCACGAATACCAGTGTGATCGGTGGCGCTGGCTGAACAGCTGGTCTTGATTGGGGAGCTGCCAAGGGCACACCAGAACTGCCAAGATAATAATGTCGTGGAGTGAATCCTGGCGCGTACTCAGGTGACTCAGTAGGAGCAGAGAATTGCGCCTGAGAGAGCGGTGGGCAATTAGAGATATTCCCAAGACCTTCAGAAAGTGGAGGAGGAGGCATTCCGCTGGCCCATGCTCGGTGTAAATCTATCAATTGTTGCCTGAGCCTTACTACCTCATCATTGTGTTCAGAACTTTCTTCCCTATGATCCTGATCCGGGTCAATAAGTGAATTTTCAATCTCTCTGCTAGCCATGGCGAGCTTTGCTTTGGATCTAGTGAAGTATGGGTTACTAGCTAGAGTGCTGCAAACCTACCACTGTTATCTGAAAGAACATGCTCATCAAAGACGACATCCGTTAGGATTAGGGCACACACCAAGCATGGGATTCACATTGGTAAAATTGTCCTACATTCATGTTCATTTCTACCAGCTTTTGAGGGTAGCGAGGTCATTTTAACATCATCCAGATTTTGTCTACACTTATTTTTTATCTACACCTATTATTATTATTATTATTATTTTCTTTTTTTTCTTTTTTTTTTCGTATCAATCTCTGTTCTTTTCTTTTCTCTCGTTATCTGCCTTTATTTTATCATTCTTTATGGCTTTTGTTTTTCTTTAAAAGAGGAAAATAATTAAAAACAACGAAACAAAATGATTAGATCGAACCCAAAAGTAGGTTGCCTACGTATCATGTTGTACACGAATCAGATCTTACGTAGTTCGGGCGGCATGTGCATAAACATTTTTTTTTTGCGAAAACGAAAATAAACAAACCAAGGAAGAATGTAGCATCATAACATTTTGAAGAAAGAAAACAACAAAACGTACAAAAGTTTGGAACCACTTTAAAACTAAACAACAAATACGAAACAACATTATAGACCCCTAAGACGACATAGGTGAAATTACTAATAAATACTCTAATACCAAAACAACTTGACTTCGACTTAAAACCGACACTACCCTACAATGACAGACACATAAAAGACTCAAACTAAAATAAAGATAAGAAGTGCTCTTTCAGACTGGTGCTCTGCGTGATGACCCTGGTTGATATGGACCTGCTTCTGAAGTTCTCTTTCTCCCATTTAAACTTTGTAGCATATCCTGTAAAGACAACCTGACACCGGGGAGAAAGCTTCGGGCCTGTATTCCTGCTTCATGAGGAGTGCAATTGGAAAGATTATTCTGACACCTTTCCACCATCTTGAACAAATCTGCTAACTGAACTCTCAGTGTTTCCACTTTGGACCCTACACTTTCATCCTGATGGTCGTCTACTATGCAGTCTTCCTGTATTCTCCCTCTAAGCTGTGCTGGTAAGGGTTGACTGATACCCCGAGGGATAGATTGAAGCCAGGCCTCATATCCCTGAGTGTACCCCGAATTATCCAAACTTTCTTTGAGTGTGTCTACACCTAGCTTTGTCGCATGCTTCCAAAAATGCTCGTACTTGCTCTCAGCTAAGGCTTGGTCCTTGAAGTACTCAACATCCTTCAGAAGATCCAGTGCTGGTGGCACGTCCTGCAGCCTACCCAACTGGCACATTACCCTAGAAGAATTGTATGGTCTAGTGCAATTGAGCCCTAACATAACTAAAGGGAGTTGCGTCTGACAACCCAACAATACTACCTTTGGTCGAAGCCACAAATAAGTCTACAAAACGTTATCCCTGGTTCTCGACTCAAGAAATTCAATCCAAGCGTCGACTCCCACGGGCAACGAGAATTTATCCAACCACAGCCTGGAGTCCATGGCTTTCACTTGATTGGGAATACAATGATCTAACACGTCTGGTCTAACTAAAAAAGGCGCGTGCAAGTGCTCCATCATCCATAACTGCAATATCAGGTTACTGCCCTTAAAAAATCTCCTTCCCCCCTTCACTTCGGTTAAAGCCTTATATATTTCTGTTAAGATCATGGGTATGAGAGTGAACCTTACCTTTTGATTAATTCCCTTGTCGTTTTGATCCTTATGAAATAGGGCCATCACCACAGATTGCAAATGGGTATTAATACGTCTTTCTTCTAGTGGAAACACTAAAGTACCTAACAAAGTGAGGGTAAACACTTCAAGACGCTTTCTCTCCCACTTCTCCTTAGTCACATGAAATTCATCCCAAAAGCAATCAAAATCTTCTGAGGGCCCAAATCTAGCGAACAAAAAATCTAGGGAAACCCACGAGTCACTCAAATAACCCAAACAGATACCCTTACTTTTTAAACCACAAGACTGCAAAAATCTCACGCCAGTATGATTTCGTGCTCGGATCATATCCTTCTCGATATAGGGCAAATGCAACAAACCGGATATTTCTGCCAAAGTAGGAGCCATTTCACATTCTCCAAACCTGAACACCAAACTACTTGGATCCCAAAAGGTCAACAAAGCCTCTATTAAATCTGGACGAGGGGTAACATGCAGAAGTTCCGTAAGATCACCTAATATTTTAATCAGTTTTTGCTGATCAACATAGTTAAAAATTTCCCACCATTTGATTAACTTTTTAGGCACCTTGACAACCATCAGAACTCTAGACTTGGTGGACAAATCCATCCTGTAATAACACACAAGACGTTATCTCAAAATTCGACAGGAGTAGAAGATTTCCAACCCTTAGGATTTTTGACGCAAACATATGTCGATGGGACAGACCATATTCATGACTCCAATTTGACGAACAGAAGTACTGGGCTAAATCAGTCTACTTGGCAAACAACTCTAGATTACGGGGGGAGAGACCTAGGCTAATAAGAAGACAAAGACCAACATAAAGATTTACCGGACCCACGGAGGGTTGCCTACATATCCCAACCCAAGGGAAGGAAATCAGGTATGCGTGGTTCATCCAGATTGGACAATTAACGATTAACTAATAAATTAACCCTAACTTAAGAGACACTACCAAAAACAAACGAAAAAAACTTTTGGATTTTCAGCTAGACACTGACACCACCAATTATGAAGAAAAATCTTTTTGGTATTTTTATTTTTGACAAATAAGTAGAAACGGCAAACAAACCTTTTTTTTTTTCGAATTTACGGTGCTTTGAGAAGACAAATGTAAAACGTAAAAAAGCTTTTCAAGTTTTTGGATCGTGAAGAACAAAAGCCGTAAAGAATTCTAAAATAAACTACGACATTCCTTTTTTCATTCTCTTCGACTCACTTTTTCTAATTTTTTTTTCGCACCTTACTCCTAATAATTTTTTTCTCAAAAATCAGTCCGTCATATGACCACGTTACCCTTAAAAATGCAGCAGTTAGCACGTAGGGATGCTTTAGAGGTGAGTCTCCTACAAAGGGCCATGTGGGTCCCGCTAGGTCTCCGTATGATGCACATAAGCATGACCTAAAGGCTGACCTACGTTGTGGTTTACTAACAATGCTGTTCGGGGGAGCGTATGGTCGATAGTGGCTGCTTTGCTTTCCACCTACTCCATAACACCGACGGCTCCCCCTCTAAAATAAGGGTGACTCAACTAGAGGTTGTGTACAACACGTATACTATGGACTTGTTGCAGAAAGAAGGTCGGGGGGTAGACTCATGATGACAGATATAAAGCGGTAACACATAGGATAAATACTAAAAACAAAGAGCGCGAAAATGCACAAAAGTGAAAATAACACAAACAATAACCACAAACAATGCTTATACACTCGTAATGCCAAACAAAGCCGATACGACTCCAAAAATAGCTCGAATTCTCATACTGTCCCCAGCAGAGTCGCCAGAAGCTGTCACACCCCTTTTTTACGTACTCCAAAAGATGGTTTTTTATTAAGTGACAAGAAATGAAAATTTGTTTCGGAAAAGGATTATTTACATTTTTTACTCAGAGTCGCCACTTGGCATAATCTGGTGTGCTAAGTCACCGTTAGATAATCCTTTCTAAAACCATTTGACTCTTTAAACTGGTTTGCGAACAGAGATTCCGGCTAAGGAATTCTATTGATCGAGGGGAAGGTGTTAGGCACCTCTCAATCCCGTGGTTCAACCACGGTCGCTTGGTAGAGTGTATCAACAATTTTTGGCATTACAAAATGTATAAACCACACAAAAGCGCGCAAAATAATCAAACAATAAACAAAACAAAACAAAATGTAAAGTCCAGTCCAATTATTACAACCAAAATAAAAATACTGAAATAACCTACACTAGTCCTAAACTATGCTTTACCCGATGCCTCAGGCCTTGATCACGAGCATCCTTTGCGTACAAAATTCTTCGGGGCATTCCCCGGTGAGTAAATACAAATTACCACGGGGCATTCCCCGGTTAAATAAATACACTTTTCAAATACGATAAACAAAACATTCAACAAATATTCCAAACATTCCAACACTACACCAATTCTAAACTTGCCTACCTTAGCTTACTGTTTGCTTACCCGCTCGACGACACATCACATTCAACATCAACAATGTATCAAAAATATCATAATATTCACTTTTATCAAATTTTGATTCCCACCCCCAAACAATCAATCTTAATTCTCCAAACAAGATATCATTTCATCACATAATCCATAATCGA
>NW_025884255.1:0-3429 GCF_002878395.1 Capsicum annuum
TCAACACAAACTCTGATTTTGCCATCTTTCTTCGGTACGGGCACCACCTTAGCCAACCATGTGGTGTACTGAGCGACCCTGATCACGTTCGCATTCAATTGCTTCATGATTTCCTCTTTGATTTTATCGCTCACGTCAGTTTTAAACTTTCTTTGCTTTTGCTGGACCGGTGAAAAATCAGGGTATGTAGGCAGTTTGTGGACCACCAAATCCGTGCTTAGACCCAGCGTATCATCATAAGACTAAGCAAAAACATCCTTATACTCGATCAAAATCTGAACAATATCACTTGATATTCTGATCCGCATGAATACTTATTTTTATTTCTCTAACCTCATCACCAGTTCCCAAATTTATTATCTCAATGTCATTTAAATTGGGTTTGGTCTTATCTTCAAATTGATCTAATCCTTTCTTGACTTCCTTATCAGCTTCACCTTCATCATATTCATCTACCGTTTGGTTTGCTGATTCGAGATTAAACAACATTTTAGGATCTAAATGTGAACTCCACGTACATGCCATGTTATCGAAGCTAGTATTAGCATAACTGAAATAAGATAAGGAGAACAAAAATTAAAAGAGGGAAGAAAAGATAAATTTACTAAAAAACTTGAATTTCATTTCATTGAATTGGAAAGGATAGGAGGGTTAACATGAAAGCAGAGAAACTAAACTATGTGGACCACAACCCTGAGAATAGTCCAAAATACAAAAGAAAGAAAAACGAAACAACAAAATAAACTACCAAGACTCCTTCCTTGTGGGGAGAGGAGTGGCTTCCCAGTTAGTGAGCTTGATATTTGGCCCGACGAACTGCACATCTGCATGGATAGGGCCTTCACCCATCTGAACAATGTTTATTTCATAAAATATTTTCTTGAGACCTTGACATATTTCATCCACATCCTTGTTAGCATATGGGTATTGATTTTCTTTCTTTTGAGCTTTCGTGAAAGATTGGCTAATGTGTGGAACCGGACTTGTCAATTTCCTAGCCTTCTTCTTCTGCTCTTTTGCCCATTTTCTATCTGCTGCGGTAGGCTTAAAGCCTAAGCCAAAGGAGTTGTGGCTACCACATGGATCTACAGGGTTTATAATTCCTTGCAGCGAAACCCCTAATCTTTTTCCCGGTTCATAACCATTTTGTAGCATTTGGATAGCCACCATGATTGAAGTAGAATAGAGATGAGGCCCTGGAATCGACGTGCCTTCCACGACTTGATCAGCTGTCACAATTTCAAAGGCTTGATAAATGGAAGATTCAGAACCCCCTTTTGTTTTGATACAGGGTACAGAAGGATCTCGATGTATGGGAAGGTCATCCTCTCCATGTACAATGATTTCCTGATTGTTGTGTTCAAACTTAACTACTTGACGCAAAGTAGAAGGTATGGCTCTGGCCGTGTGGATCCATGGTCTTCCTAAAAGTAGGTTGTAGGAAGTATCCATGTCTATTACTTGAAAGGTGATCGTAAACTCAACTGGTCCAATAACCAAAGCAAGATCTACCTCACCAATTGTGTCTCGTTTTGCACCATCAAAAGCCCGAACACATACATTATTGGATCGAATCCTATCTGGGCTGATTTTTAATTTTTGCAAAGTAGAGAGAGGACAGATATCTACTCCTGAACCTCCATCGATCATTACCCCTTTTATGTAATATCCTTCGCATTTGATAGTCAAATGCAAAGCCTTGTTGTGACCAGAACCTTCTGTGGGTAACTCATCATCAGTGAAAGTGATTCTATTTGCTTCAAATATTCTATGAACCATCCTTTCTATTTGACATACCGTAGTTTCCTTCGGGACGTATGCTTCATTCAACAACTTAATCAATGCCTGACAATGTTCTTTAGAATGTAGCAACAAGGATAATAATGAGATTTGAGCTGGGGTTTTCCTCAATTAATCGACAATGGAGTAGTCTTGGGTTTTCATTTTCTTCAGAAATTCCTCAGCCTCTTCGTTTGTGACAGGTTTTTTCATTGGCCCTTGACTATCTTTAAACTGTTTTGGTCTCTTTAATTCTTCTAGAACATAGCATCTTCCTGATCGAGTTAAACCCCCTGTTTCGTTTGTTTCTTCCATGACCTCTTTTCCTTTGTACATCACCGTGGTTTTGTTGTAGTTCCATGGGATTGTTTTCAAGCTTGTCATTGGGAGCCGTGCTGCGTGTTTTATGACAATTGGCTCTATTATCTTTCTTATGTTGTTGCGCTGTTGGTCAAACCATGCAGGACCACTCGGAACATATAGTTTTGGCCCATCTTGTGCTATTCCCTTTAGCTTTGCAAGAACATACAATACCCTCTTTTCTGAATCTCGGGGCCTTATAATGGAACTCGCTCCTTTCACGATCAGTGGTTCTTTTTGCATATACTTTAGTGCTTCACCCGGGTTCTCCTTCAAGGTGCCTATTTCCTTCATTGCTTGGCTTGTTGGCCTGTAGTCTCTATCGTTAAAAATCATCCCCACGACGTGTGTGTTACTGTGATTAGGAAGTGGGTTGTTGGTGACATTTGGTGCTTCTTCTTTTTGTATTACGATTGCCTTGCTTTCGATTAACTTTTCAATGGCTCTCTTCAGATTCCAACAATTTTCGGTACTTGACCTTGGACATTTGAATGGTACTCACACCTTACATTAGGATCAAAGCAACTTGCATTCGGATCCACTTTGAAAGGCAAAACAGGTTCAATCCATCCTAATTTGACCAATCTCCGCAACAGGCTCATATATGATTCTCCAATTGGGGTGAGGTTTTCCCTTGGCCTCTGTTCTCTTGTATAGTCTGCCTGAACATACGGATTATGAGGGGCTTGTAAATTTGGCTGCCGCAGACGAAAACCTTATGGCGTAGGTGCCTGCCATTGTGGACGCTGAGGAGGTCGGGCATACGCTTGAGCATTAAGAACAACAGGTTGAGGTGTATAATAATGTTGAGGAGGGCTGTGTTGTCCCTTTTGGACATGAACGTAAGGGGAGTTCCATCCCCTTTGGGCATTGCCTGGTCCTGATGCCATCATGGATCCTTCCTCTTTTTTTTTTTCTGATTTCCGAAACTACCTGATCCACTCTGGATGTCTTGTGTAGTGGCCCTGAGGGCGGTTTGGCTCATGATTTTTCCTGATTTGATGCCATTCTCCACCATTTCCCTAATTTTTATTGCTTCGGCGAAAGGTTTACCAACCACAGCTAGTAAATGATGAAAATAATTGGACTCTTGAGTTTGGAGAAAAACGTCAATCAATTCCTGGTCCTTCAGTGGCAGTTTGACTCTAGATGCCTGTTCTCTCCATTTTATGGCAAACTCTCAAAAACTTTCAGATGGTTTTTTCTTCATATTAGCGAGAGAAGTGCGGTCAGGGATAATATCGAGATTGTATTGAAATTGTTGTACAAAATCTTGAGCCATATCATCCC
>NW_025884256.1:0-19340 GCF_002878395.1 Capsicum annuum
GTCCCATCAACTCCTTATTCAGACAGTTTAGAGGCTTTCAGACTACAGTATGTTCAGATAATTATCTTAGTTATTTTGGTATTGTTATACCATACTTTTCAATTATGTACTAGTATTGAACATTATGGCCTTTCAGTTTATGTTTTTGAATTTACGATATTATTACTATTATTCAGTGCTCATTTTACAGATATCAGTCATGGTTTAGCTTGTGGTCCTTCAGGGTCATGGGCACCGTGTACCATTTTGGATACCAAATTCGGGGCGTTATAAACTTAGTATCAGAGCCTAAGGTTCAACAATGTCTTAGGAAGTCTGAAAGCCGCATCTAGTAGAGTCTTGTACATGGGTGTGTTGTACACCATACTTATATGCAGAAGGATATGACATGTTTTAGGAATAATTTCCTTTTTTCATGTCTCAGGTCATGCTATAGAAAGATTTTCTAAGAAACTCATGTAGATTCTTCTCATTCTTCACTTATGTCAACTTCACCTTACTTTCAAGGTAACAGAAATGGTGAAGCTCAAAGTCCTAGAGATAGGGCTTTCTCAGATAGTCCCTATAGACAGTTAGTGTGGGATTGCCCATAAGCTCAAAAGTATCCCATCAATTCAGTTATGCTCCAAAGTTGTACAACTCTTATTCATGATCATGAGAACTCATATGTCATCAGATCCTTTCTCAGAATCCTATGATAGCATATGACCTAGAGTTAGAAGCATGAACTCAGGAGTTTAGCTGTAGTAGAGCTAGGATAACATTATCCACGTTGAACAGATTATATATTCATGGGGATAGATGTACCAAAGTAAATTATTATGCTTGAACAGTGTAAGATAGAACTTAAGTTATTAATTTGATAGTAAGTATGAAGGTGTGGATGCGGTATTAGTAGTCTATGAAGAAACAAAAATAGATAATGTGTTTTGTAAGGTAAGCATATGTCGAATAGAGTATTAGTAGGTGATCAGAGTTTAGTAAAATGCTCACAGACTTTCGATGTTGGCTTAAAGCTAAGGTGGAGATATTAGATCAAGTAACTGAGTAAGCTCTCAGATCTTAGTAGTAATACCAGTACATATAGAAAAGCAGTAAGAGGAGATGATTCCCAACCCTTCCTTATCTCAATGTAAAGTTTGGTACTTCAATCAACATGATGCCTACGCATGCTTCATATCTCAGTCTCATGAACACAACTTATAGTCATAGGCTTCCTAAAGAATCATGTACAATTCCAGTTCCCAGCATAAAGAGTTCATTTCTATTCCCCTCAGTACTACAAATCATGTCCCACGAATGCAGAAAAATCCAAACTCAGGTCATATAGCTCATAACTCATGTACACATATCATGTTTTATAGTATACTTAGCTTTCATGGCTCATTCTACGCCTCTATTGATCAGTTAAATTCAGACTATGTTATGCATATCCTCAGTTTAGACCTCTTGGTGAATCTATGATATTTATATTCTATTCGTCAGGCCTCAGTCAAGTGTCAAGTTTAGTTAGTGTCCATTCATGCTTCATGTCCTTCTGATTTAACCTTTCAGTGAGCTCTCGTTATGAAAATAGTGTAGTAGAGAGAAGTTGCTTAGAAGGAAAAGAGTGGATATTTCATATTAAGACAAGATTGTTGCGTGCTTATTTTACACGAGGGTGTAGTGGTGAAGATAGGCTTGAATGTCATGTTAGTGTTCAAGTAAATGGCTAGCAAGAGGTTGTATTTAGAAGTTGGGAAAGTACAGAGTGCGAGTGTGAATTTGGATCCCTAACTTATGCCAGCCCCCATCGTGTATCTATCAGAATTCAGTTGCTATCTCAGTAATAGTTTCAGTGTTTAGTACTCAGTAATCAGTGTTCAGTCTAAGAATTAAGCACTTCAGTATCAGTATAAACTTTAGTTATCAAAAACTAGTATTCAGTCCCAGTTACAGTCTTAGTTATAGTTACAGTCTCAATTACCATCTTATCTATAATCTCAGTCCCAGTCCTAGTTCAGTAATCAGCTCGGTAACTCAATTTAGTTTTGGGTTTACTCAACCATAGCGTACAATTATTAGCTACTCAGTTGTTATCCTTCCAGTACCTCAGTTTACAAGACTGTTCTAGAAATATATTGTACTCTTAGTGTTGCATTCTTAAATAATACAATTACCCTTAGTTCATGCTCAGTATCTCATGTCAACCAGCTATTTCTTACCTCCTATGTATGACGTTCTGCAGTTGCAGTCCAGTTATTCAAGACTAAATACAGTTTAGTCTTACAGGCCCAGTATTCAGCTATCAGCTATCCAGTTAATCAGATAAGTTAGTGTATTTATTCACGTGGTCAACACCCATGTGAATCTTTTCAGTAGCCTCATTTGTAGTGCAAGAGACTTAGTCATTTTATCTTAAATAGTGTTCGTAGGCCCCAACTCATCTTATCAAACTTTAGCCATGTGATGATTTTATTATTCAGCTGTCTTATTTAGACAAGGCCAAGATTTCCTTGTGCCCTTAGTCATTAGAACTCTAGAGAAACAGTGTCATAGAAATATTCTAATTGAGCATAAGTTTTCAGCATGAGTTAGTTCATAAAACCAGAAAGTCAGTCTATCAGTCAGACAGACAAGTTTGCATGGTTTGGGTTTTCATCCCTTCTATATAGATGTACTATCTTAATCCTCATGATTGTAACCATTCTAAGATGAACCAGCTAGAGAGATCCAAGCTCAGCCCAGTTCATGTATCATGCTTCAGTTTTAGATCCCAGATATTCAGTTAAGACTCAGCTCATAGATACCTTGTGCATCAGTTTAGTTTCCTCAGTGACTCAGCCAAGTCAGTATTCTTCAAGGGGCATAGCATCCTAAGGGGGAGATACATTATAAATCCCCTAAGCTTTCATAACATAAGCGTGCCAATCTTTTTTCACGTAATGAATCCAATTTGGAGTAAGGGGTACTCATAAGTTGACCCTCAAGCTCCAACTTTAGTGGTACTCCATGTATTCAAGACTCAGTTCAATTCATGAAAATTTAGTTTATGCTCTACGTTTCAGTCTCAGTTATGTCCTTATATTCCGTTCATGCATACTCCTATCATAATCATGGGTTCACCTTATTTATGGCTTAAGTAATGGGTTTTTCTTGGACTTACTCAGTTCCATGTCCAAATTACCATTACAAACTTGGTATTCAGTTCATTCTCTAATTTTCATTACAAACTTGGTATTTAGTTCATTCTCAGATTTCCATTACAAACTTCGTACTAAGTACCCTTGCATATTCAGCCATGCATTCATATATCAGTTCAGGCATGTAGTTATGCATTAGACATGCATTATCACTGTGAGAAATTCAATTCATCAGAATATTCAGTCATGTACTCATAAGTCAATTATCAGTCATGCATCAGATATACATAAATTCAACTTATTAGTCATACAACAGATATGCATGTTCAGTATGTTATATTCAGCCATCAATCATGTCAGTTATAAAATCATATTCCAGCCAGTCATGTTCAGTATGTACATTAGTTTGTATTCTTTCCTTCTCACTCAGTCTCATTCGAGGACAAATGTTCTCAACGGGGAGATACTGTAATACCCCGTACTTTTCCTAGCTTGAAAAGCTTCCCAAGAATGTTAGAATCTTTCTTTGAAATATGAATCTACTTTTGTACACATGGTATTTTCAAGATTTTCACTTTCTGTCATGTGAAAAATTTAATAAGCTTTCTATCGATACCAAATTCGCCCACATCCTACACTCGAGTGAAGAGTTAGAGCCTTTTTAGTGAGACAGTGTATCACGTGAGCCTTCAGCGCATCGCAAAGATAGATCAAATGGTAATTGTCAATTTGTAGTGTTGCTCTACAATAGTGGCACATCGCGCTAAACTTCTAGGTCGTAGACAAGGTGGCAACGCGATAGCTCTGCATCGCACCACTGTGCAATTTCCCATTTGTCACTTTTCAGTGACTTGGCACGATAGTGGCGTGTCGCGCCAAATGATGAAAATCGGGAAATTTTCTCAGAAATTAAAGATGTGTTCAAGGTTAAAAAGGTCAATTTCCCACCCCTATATATACCCAATAACATGGGATTTAGTCATTCTTCACCCAAAATATACTAGTTTCTCTCAAGAACAAGCTAGGGTTTCTATTGGGGATTCAAATTCAAGAAGATTCCACCGTCAATCCTCAAGAAATCACATCCCAGGTATGCATAGTGTTCATTCATGAACTCCATTCGTCCATGAATCCCAAGAATCTCTTTTCTAAAGTAAGGATTTTAGATTTTCTTTATGATCTTCATGTTGGGTTTATTTTGTTTATGTTGAGAATGATCAATTGAATTCAAATCCATGTTGGGTGATTAATGTTATGTGGAATTGATTTGTATAGATGTATATTCATGTGAACCTATGATTAAACCCTTGGATAATGAAATTAGATGTTGAATTATGATGTATAATTATTGTATAATGGTGTCTACATATATTATGTCTATCATGTGTTTGATTAAATGCTGATATGAAGGAAAAGTGCCCCACTAGCATGATATTATAAAATCCACATGTTTGTACAAGTTTATGCATATCACATATTTGATGAAGTGCTTCAATATATAAATTATGAATTGTGTTGTTGGTCATGTGTTCACGTAAGTCATGTTATGTCAGTTTCTTTCCATGGAGTCTTGGGGGTACTTGTACTCGATAATTTAGCTGTGTTCCTAGAGCCATGTCATGTTTTCATGATACTCTCAGTCAAGCTATAATCCATAGAACTCGGTCAGTCATGTGACTCAGGAAAACCCAGAAATCTAAAAAATCTTAGTAATCTCAGTAGTTCAGTAATCATAATGATTTCAGTACTCAGGAACTTCAGTAATCCTAGTACTCTCAGTAACTTCAGTACTCTTAGTCAATCCTCAGATCTCAGTACTATTCTGTCAGTCCACGAAACTCAGTGAACTCATTTCAGCTCAGCTAAACAATACCATCAGTAAAAGTTTAGTTCAGTTAATCATGATCAGCCTATTCAGATGGGAGTAGGAGTTAGCACCGAGTGAGCCCAATGATGAAAACTCACCTGTTATTTTGAGGGTGTGATTTTTAGAAGTCATCCTTGTGTTCCAGAACTATGTATCCATTATAGGTTGAGACATCATAGCCTATTATATAAGGGTAGATGAGGTGTCTTAGCCTGCTATATGAGGGTTCCCACCGTTCTCATCAGAGTAACCTGTTATATGAGGTTCATTCACAATTGTCTTTACTAGTGGCACGGTATTGACACCATTCTAGTCAGGGCAGACATTAGACCCGAGCTTAGCTATAATGGTATATATGGGGCATGTCGGTTAGATGAATACTTTCCACAGTTACAGTTTTAGTCTCAGTCTCAGCCTCAGTAAAAGAACTCAGATAGTTCTTCAGATTTCAGGACTGTTAGATACAGTCAACTCAGATATAGAATAAAACTTAAATAGCTCCATCAGATTTAGGATTGTCAAATACAGTCATTCATGTTATCAGTTATATCAGTTATCAAAACTTATGTCATCAGTATTCATCTTCAAGACTGTTAAATACAGTCAACCAGACCAATTCTTCATAATCAGAACTGCCAGACACAGTTATTCACGTATCAATAACATAGTATCAGTCCCTCAGATATTAGTAATTCCATGTTATTAGAAAAACTCAGTAGTCAGAACTCAATATTTAGTCCTAGAACGATCTCAGTACTATTACGTATGCATGCATGTATTCTCATGTTCATGTTAGTCAGTCAGTTAGTATTGTTCATGCATATGAACCTATTGAATTTAGCCTACCTCACTTGCATACCAGTACATTCAAAGTATTGACGTATTTGCATTATGGTGTATTATACCATATGTTTAGAAGCACGAGCTCCAGAGAACCAGTAGCATCCCAGATCAACAATCAGAGTTAGCAGTGAGTCCTCATCCTTCGAGGACATGATGATCACATTACTATTTTAGTTTTCAGTTTATTTTAGTAGTTAGAGTTAGTTGGGGACATGTCCCATCAACTCCTTATTCAGATAGTTTGAGGCTTTCAGACTACAGTATGTTCAGACAATTATCTCAGTTGTTTTGGTATTGTTATACCATACTTTTTAGTTATGTACTAGTATTGAACCTGATGGCCTTTCATTTTATGTTTCCATATTTACGATATTATTACTATTATTCAGTGCTTAGTTTACAGATAGCAGTCATGGGTTAGCTTGTGGTCTTTCAGGGTCATGGGCACCGTGTAGCGTTTTGGATACTAGATTTAGGGCATTACACTAGCCTTCAAATCTACTCCATGAAGAAGAATCTATGCATCATATGTGCGATCTATTTCAACAGCTTGGTATTCTGTTGTAACATAAGGCACATCTGTTGTATAAGTTGCGTTGGTTGGGTAATCTGTGAACTGATACAGAGAACCCTCTGCATCGGATTCTTTCCACTATGTTTTTATTCTTTATAATTAATAATCTATTTAAAAAATTTCTTCTTATACCATGGTATGTTGATAAAATTCTCTGCCTCATTAGGGGAAGGCAATTGGCGTTCCCGAATGCTTATGATGCTGCCGATAGGATAATGGACCTCAACTTCTACAATAAATTCAAGGATAGGTACGCTGATCTTTGTAAGCTAGCTAATTTTGGTGGCTCGGTATTTGATAAGTTAGTTTCTATGTTCCAATGGGATGAAGAAGCGATTAAATATTTTAGAGGAAAGAGGTCATATCCACACGAAAAGAGCTGGACCAAGGGAAAGAGAATCCTTGCAGCCATGAGCGTGGAAGTCAAATATTTTCTCACTGTCGAGATAATACTCTACGAGGAAAAGATTAAGGTTTATGACTGCAACTTACCTGTCTTCAACTAGGACAACTTTTTAGCCCACATGCAACCACTCTTGAAGTTGTTGCCCAAGTTGTTGACGCAAAGTAAGCTGATGGATCATTTGTCGGCTAAAGTCTTGATGAAGGAATCATAGAATTTTGTAGGTATAAATAATAACATCAAGCTCCAAAGAAATAGAACCGGTGCAGCGTGCGGGCCGTACTCGCTTGCATACATCGAGTATTTACTGACCGGCATAGAAATATCCGATATGTGTGATGCTGATGTGGGAAAGATGCAATGGGTCTGGGCTTATTGGGTACTAACTAAATTATTGGAGTCCGTGTATAAATAAGAATATGTACAAAGATAGAAACAAAAATAATAACAATTTTTCATTTCAAGCCACTTCACTTTACATGTAGTGGCAATAACTTTTATGTCTAGTGAAATTTGAATTTTTATAGTGCAACAAATTTTTTATCTGTTGTAACATATATAATACTTGTTGTGACAGATTAATTATCAGTTGGAATAGGTTAATCTTTTGTTGCATTATGCAGATGTTTCCTAGTCTGTCTGTCATAATAGATAGACAATCTGTTGCAACATATAATCTATCTGTTGTAACTGATAGGTAATCTGTTGCAATAAATCAAGAAAGTAGGATGACCTGTTATATAATTTCCAGTAGATGACCTACGTGTTGCATCTCATGTTGCAACATATGTCTAAATCTATTTGATAAGATATGTCGTCTGTTGCAGCAGATGTATTATCTGTTGTGATATTTGAATCTAGTATTCCATTTCAATTGACATGTTTAAAACTTAGGATTAAATTATATTCATATATAGGATAAAATAAATCGAAGCCTTTGAAAATTACATGAAATAACTCAACAAATAAATAAAATGTAAAAAAAATCATTATGGGTACAAATGATCTACTCTACAAATAAATGAACAAGTTAAACTAAGGAAGATAGGTTATTAAATTGATAGACTCAAGCTATAAAGATCTAATAAATATGGACAAGTTTCTCTTCATTCGATGTTGCGGAATTCGGCTTTGGTCTTCGTGGATCTTTAATGTCGCTTGTGTACGGCTTTTGAGCTTTTGTTTCTCTGTATTTTCATAAAAAACAACATATCTTTTGCGGAGTAATTCGATATCAAGTCCATCATTTGGTACTTATAATCCATCGCTCAAATACTCGGCGTACACGACAACAAAAAGAATGCAATCCCTGCATTTTAATAAAATAGATAATCCATATTTTGTCATTCATGCAAGCCTTGTGAAATTTGTGAAATGAAACTAAATCATGACACTTAAACTTACAGACTACCTATGGTTTATAGAGAAATTCCTTCAACATATTGTACATCAAATGGATTACCCATTTTATCCCGGAATGCTTCAATCATTGACAAATTAGTACAAACTTTTGATCCAAAAATCCACTCATATCAAGGTAAGTAGGCAATATTTTGGCCAGCTTTTGTATCTCAGACGAAGGCCCAGAACGTCTCCTTCACGACATCGAGTCATAAACTCAAATGCGCCTCTATTTTAGAATGATGAAAGCCAACACCTAATGGTATTCATCACCACAACTGATTGAGATGTACACTTCGTCGACCAAATGCCAAGGTAAGCTAGCCGAAATGGTAAAACCTTTGATGATGTTGATTAAGCATTCCTCATTTCGAAAAACTTTAGGCTGCTGTTGACAATACCTATCGTAGGCATTATTGATCTAAACTTTGTACAAATAATTGTGTGTCGTGTATCTATATTATTCTTGTGTTTGCAACTTGCCCTTCTTTCAGAGGTAGTAAAAAATAACATTGAGATGTTGTGCAAACATTTCGGATTACATGACAAAAAAATTAATATGCAGATACAATTAAATAAAGTAATAATTAATAGTAATATGTATGACACTTAAACATCATCATTCCAGCAAGTTTGGGGCTGTGACATCAAATAGTACCAATTCTTCATTCAGGGATGTGCAACAACAAAGTCAAACATATCAAAACCAAGACTCGATTCGTTCACTTTGTAGTATTCTTCATTTTATTTTCTACATGATAATTTATATGTATTAATGTCACGTTCTTACAACAACTATCGTATAAACCAATATTTTTAAAAATTGATTTATGTACCTACCGGCATGATACTTTAACAGCCCATCGACAATTCATTCTGAATAGTTGATGATCAACTGTGTTAGTTTTTTTGGAGCCTCGTCCGAGATGTTGAACCTTTCAAATGGGTAATTCTTTCATTCTCCCGAACTGACAGGGTCCACTTTTTCTTCTTCTTTGAAAGCAGTTGATCGATTATCAACTGTGATGTTATGCTCTTCGGCAGTGGCTTCTACTATAACATCTACCTGGAAATCCAGAATTATCAATGCTAATTACAGGTATACAATAGATTGTTCATCATTGTAACAAATGAGTCTTATGTTGCAATAGATGGATCATTTATTGGGATAAATTCGTATGGGTAAATCAGAGAAATACAATAATTTTGAATAGATGACCCATCTATTACAATAGATAATGCATCTGATACAACAGATAACACATCTGATGTAACAAGTTAGACAACAGTTGTAACATATATATATATCTGTTTGATAATTTTCTGTAGATATATCATCTGTTGAAACAGATATGTGCTTATTTGTTTGTTGGAACATGTGATGTACATTCACCTTCTTTGGCTCATTTTGCACTCCCGTGGCCCTTGCACACTGAACATTGGTGCAAGATAAAGACAGAATCGTTGCAATTTTGCTTTTTTTGATGCTTGATAATGCCTTAGAAGTATTTTTCCTTCTCCCTCTTAGCCGCCTTGATATCTAGTGGAGTGTATGAATATGAAATCCTCTTTAATGGAATGATACCCCTCTTAGATCTATTTCCTTTACATAAGTAGTTAGTGCATTAATAGAATTAATCACTCCATCGTGTTTCACCTTGTAGTCTTGACATTTGCATGCAGAACATTCGCTAGATGTGGCAAAATCTGGAGAAAAATCTGTACAACCAGTATGATCATAATCATAATGGCTTGTTGTTTCAAAAATGGTAAGAGGAGAATCATTAGCCCCAACAGTAGCACCACTACCACTACGACTACCATCGTCAACAACAACAAGCCCACCCTTCAAAATTATTTTTCTTGTGATGGTTGTTGCTACAAACAATTCTATTTTTATTCCATCAATGACTTTAGGGTTCGATAAAGTTTACACAGACCGTAAAGTAAGAAAAAATGGCATCTTCAACTCTCGATTGGTCGGAATAAGCCATGTATTCTAAAATAAATTGGTACATATATTAGAATGATGATGAAATCATTTAAAATAACCATTAATTAAAACAAAAACTTGATTAGAATTGGACTTACTGCTTCCTTGGGGGGGTTGAAAAGATTAAGAAATTTTATATTTCTATCATTTTTTTCGACAACCATCTCAAGATTCTTGGACAGAAAACTTCTTCTGGTAGTTCACTTGTTGTCTCAAATAAGGAATGACTTCAAATGCCCAAACCTATAACACAATGCTAATAAATCAAAAACATTAATGAATAAAAAATTGATGAATCATATCATGATAACAGAAATATTTACCATGAAGGCCCATGGAAAGCCATATAAGTTGACTGTCTTTGGCATTAACGGAGTCAACAAATATTGGACGGTTGTTTTGAAGCTTTTATAACCCCAAGGATAGCTGTTAAATGCCTTAAGATTCTCGGAGAGCTATATTAAACCATCTTTTATGTTGTTGTTAACGTCTCTCGCCCAAAGAATATTATGTACAAACCAAACCAATCGTAATATTTGCTTGTGCTTCTTTGAGGGTCCTTCACCTTTCAACGCTTCTATCAAATTTTTATTTTTGAAGTTTGGACCAACACTCGACACCAGTTCATCACGATTACTAGACTTACCTTTGCCTTTTTTGGGTGTGCGGGGTGCTTTTTTGGATTAGAGTAGGTATAACTTGAGAAGGAGAAGGAGGATAACATTTTAGTTCGGTAACTATGGCAAACTCCTTCCAACCAAAACAAACAGGCATGCCACAGTAATTTATCTACACCGCATCCATCTTTTTTGTTTTCATACATAAACCTATGCTTAAGAAGATCACATTCCATTTTCATCTGAAAATGAGCATTGTTGTACTCCGACAAATCAAGATATTGCCCAGAGCAGATTTTCCTAAAATAAGCATCCAAATTTTACTCTCGAAGTATTTTTGTAAAGGTGTCAAAAGATTTTTCCATGGCTGACTTAACCACGAAATCACCCGTTAAATCTGTGGCACCATCGCACTGCATTCTCACAGGATAACAATCAATGCTGAAGGTTTTGACCAACTCTTTAGTGGAAGGGCTATAAGCATTTTGATCATCTCTTTTGAAATGTTCCTCCTCTCCGTGTTCATTATCTTCTACTCTTGATGGAGATAACGCTTGTAAAACAAGCTCATAGAGTGGTGGATGTAGCCGAGCTACTGCACTTATTCCTATACTTGAACTTGATTCAATTTCTTTTCTTTTGGGAGCCATATTATCTTAAATTAACAGGAACATAAAATAAATTATAATTGATTAATGCATCATTAAAAAGGGATAATAGTAAATCTAACATGCACAATGGTAAAATAACAGTTCCAATAGACCACACATCTGTTGCACCAGGTATGTCATCTGTTGCAATATAGAACTGATTTATTGCAATGGATGAGTAAACAGTTGTAAATAGTAAAAATAGATCTCTAATTTGTTGCACCAGGTATGTTGTCTGTTGTAATATATAATCGACCTGTTGCAATGGATGAGTAAACTGTTGGAAATAATAAAAATAGATCTCTAATCTGTTGCACCAGGTAGTTTAACTGTTGCAACATCTAACCAACCTGTTGCAAAGATGAGTAATCCGTTGGAAACAGTAAAAATAGATCACTAATCTGTTGCACCAGGTAGTTTATCTGTTACAACATATAACCAAACTGTTGCAACGGATGAGTAATCCAAAATAGATCACACACCTGCTGTACTTAGTATGGTATCTGTTGTAATATATAACTAACCTGTTGCAATGAATGAGTAAATTATTGGAAACAATAAAAATAGATCACTAATTTGTTGCAATATATAACCAACCTATTGCAATGGAAGAGTAATCCATTGGAAACAGTAAAAATAGATCACACGTTTATTGCACCAGGTATGTTATCTATTGCAACATATAACCGACCTGTTGCAACGGATAAGTAAACCGTTGAAAATAATAAAAATAGATCACTAATTTGTTGGACCAGGTAGTTATCTATTGCAATATATAATCAACCTGTTGCAATGGATGAGTAATCTGTTGGAAACCATAAAAACAGATCACTGATCTGTTGAAACATATCACTCATCTGTTGCAAAATGAGTTATCTATTGGATCAATATTGTTTAGATTTCTTCCAAATAGAAGAGTCTTCTATTGCAACAGACGAATGATCTGTTAGATTGTTTATCTGTTGCATCAGATTTTCATAGTTATATCAGATTTTAATCTATTGCATTAGATATTTTTATCTGCTGTATTAGATATTTTCATCTGTTGCATCAGATGTCTTAATCTGTTGCATCATATGTTTTATCTATTGCAATACCATTTTTACCAAGATAAACAACAAATCAACCCAGCAACACCAAAACATCATACACACATACACTAAGAAGGGGTCTCCACTACAAAAATCAACTACAAACAAAAATCACCAACAAATTTGAATCAACAGTATGAAACAACAAGAAGAAATGCTAGAAATTAGAGTTTTATTCAGTCCACATTTCAATACTAGAAGAGTAGTTGGCTCAAGTTCCTCTATTTTTGATTGACAGTTAAAAGTTAAAAGAAAACTCGCCCGACTATTTTTCACCAGAGGTTGAAGTCTTCGGGGATTGAAGAGATAATTTTGCAGAATTGTTGGTTGAGAGAGAGTTGAGAGATGCTGTTGAGAGAGAGAGAGAGGAGAGAGACTGGTTGATTTGGCTTGAAGAGGTGTATGAGTTGATTTGTATTTTTGAAAAGATTAGAAAGTTTTGAAAATATTAATCAAGTCCATAATTAACTTAATCAAGTTTCCTAATATTGTTTGACCCTTTAAGTTGGTCAATGTCACTAATCCTTCATTCAAGATTTAAAAGAAACCTTTTCTTCAATTTTCTCAAGAAAATTCAAGTGAAAATTATTTATTGACTTTTAATTACTTTTGCTTGCTTAGTTTGTGCTATGAGTCTTCCTTCTCATATGTTAAGAATCCAGATGCAAGTAAATAAGATAAATAAATTAATATCAATAAAAGCAGAGTTAGCACCTAACCTTATCTGTGCACAAGTTTCTTGGGGTAACTTTAATGGTAGTAATAAAGTATTTCGATATTTAATAAAAGAATATTTTGCATTGCATTTTTTCAGCAAAAGATCATCAGAAAGCTTTTCTACACCAATAGTTTCTTCAAATACTAGTTCAAAAGAGGTAATTAAAAGATTTTACTAATTCTTATAAAAAAGAGGTAACTTTCAACCATATATACACTATCAACAAAACAAAAGAGTAATGAAAGTTACCAGCTATAAATTTTTCTCCAATTTAAATGTTTCATCCTCCGGAATAAATACAACCTCATATATATTGTTGGCCCCTCCCAAAGATCCCTCTCCGTCTTGAGTATCATCAATAAAATTCTCCTCTTATTCTGTTGGATGCATCATACTCGATTGGCCTACCTCAAAAATTTTAAGTGATGCTTCATTGACATTATTCGAGGAGTTTTCTTATCTTTCTTTCTTTGTATTTTTTTTCTTTCACTTCTCTCTGCCCTTTCGCTCATCGCATTCTGGTCTTGATTTCCTAATTGTTATTCCTCATAAGATTGGTGTGGTCAAGAAATATGATATTGTAACGACATTATTTAAATCTAACCAATTAGATATCATGTCGTCACAGTGATCATATTTATCAAATTTAAATTAACCCAATCAAAAATTGTCAGCGTCCACAGCAGGTGTGGTTGCTCTTCCAGAAGCTCCATTTGAGTCGATTCTTCTGGTGAGTACCATCTTGATATTGGAAAAGTTGATGGGTCTAGAAAATTAAAGAATGTTGACTCATCATAATTTCATTGCGCAATCACTCTGTGTGTGAAGTTTGCAAGCCCCAAATCATATTATTATTGTAGATCACCCTTTGTATAAGAATATTTTCTATTTATCTAACTTTTTCATTAAGGTATCTTCTACTCCCTTTAGTTGTGCAGTTATTTCTTTCTCTCTCTTTTTTTTTGTACATTTTTCAAAGTGGGAGAAGTAGGAGAAGTAGACTGTTGCCTTCTCCTATTTCTCGAAGGAAAAAAAATAGGAGGAAATTTTTCAAAAGAATTGCATCTATATATCAAAATATACATAGTAAATAAAAGGTAGTGTTCCTATAGCAATAATAATATGTAGAATAAATTAAGATATTAAATATATAGCTATATACCAATTGTGATAAATTATGATAATTTATTTATTTTTTGTAGTAGAGTAATTTATGTAATTAAATTAATTTTAGTTTTTTTCCTTTGAAAAGAAGTGCCGTGATGGCCCAAATCAAGGAGGACCAAGAATCACCTTGGCAGTAAAACAAAAGAGGTGAATGAGTCAGCCGGCAAGAAAAAGTCAAATATCGCCTTTGAAATGGTAAAAATAAAATATGTACTTTTCTTACTGTTTTGTCATTAATAAACTTAAGTGACAACTTGATAAAATAACTCAATACTTTATATATATATTAAAACACACCAAAGACTAAATGAAAAAAATTAAGCCTTGTAATCTGTTATGCCTCTTCACTATTTTTTCCATCCGCAATCTATATTTTAAGCTAGAAAAGGCCTCCAAAAATAATCAATCATAACACAATTACTCCTCGTACAAAAGAGGTTTATATTCAAGAAAATCTTGAAAGAACTTCCATTCATGAAAAAGAAATTTTCTTGGACACTCAATTTTTTTATGAAATTCAAAACAACAAAATTAAATAGGTAAGCTACTCTTACCATGATTAGCGTATATAAATGAGTAAAAGGAACTTAATATATTTATTTATGTGGCATTAATTTTGAAAAGAAATTAGCATATATATTTATTTACATATCATTTAAAGCATAATACTTAGTATATTTATGTGTATATAATATATTTACTTGCTTGAAAAATATAGAGAAAATATTTTTTTAACAATATATTTATTTACTTGCTTGAAAAAAAAAAAGAGGTAGTTCCGATCGTTCACTTTGAATTTTTCTCCTCCATTTATATGTTTATTTCAAAAGCACCATAGGAGGTCACTTTTGTTATGTTGTACGGTCGCATGAAGTTTTTGAAAAATAATCTCAATCGACTATTGTATAATAGAATTTGATCTTCAACTTTAAAATTCTTATGGCTAATATGATTATCATGTCATTTTTTAGTCTTCTCTTGTATAACTTAGCATTTTCATACTGTTCAAGCCTAAATTTGTTCAATTCATCAAGTCATAACAAATGATTTCTACCTGCATCTAACAAATTTAGATTAAATAATTTTATAGCCCAATATGGTTTATATTTCAATTCTACAGATAAATGAGAAGCTTTTTATAAAATTAATCTGTAAGGAGATATGCTTATAGGTGTTTTGAAAGCAGTTTTGTAAGCCCATAAAACATCTTTTAATTTTAATTATCAATCTTTATGGGATGACCCAACTATTTTTTCTAAAATTTGTTTTAATTTTATCTTGGGTGCTTCTACTTGTCCTCTCTTCAGAGTTAGTTCAGAAGAAGAGCAAGTGCAAGAAATCATATCTTAAGTGCAAGAAGAACGCATTGCCACCCATTTCACTACCGAGCATGCTAATGTATCAAAATAAATGTCATCATTTTCTCACTTATTTCTTTGGTTCCTATTTAACGATCAGTTGTTGGGATTTACTCTTCGCTGACATTTCTCTGTATAGAAATAATCTGATTTCCTCATCACAACCAACCTAACATTGAAAGAATAACAAGTCACAAAAATACAGTTTCAGTGAAACATAATGGCAGAAATACTAATATAAGGCTCCATCTTCTAAATATGAATGATAGTTCATAGCAAGGACAGAGTAAGACTACGTGAATATTGCATGGCATAATAGATCTGATAGGCAGGCCTACTCTAACCCAGTACATAAATGGAGCTTAGCTCTTTTACAACAACGATATACCCATACCTTACCACAATGACATATTCATACCTTTATGGTAGTAAGATTTTTTTCGATAGATCTCGACTCAAGATAAAAGTACAAAGTAGTATAAAGAAAAAAAAACAGAAGTTAATATATACAATATATTGTTCCGATTAGAAAAATAATTTCTTGTTTGCAAACAAAATAATTATCATTAACAATTTCAAATCTCTGCACAACTCAAAGTTGCATTTAACAAAATAAAATGTGAAACGACTGATTTTAGTAATCAAAGAATTCTTTCACAAGTGGACCGATTCAAAGCTTCTTGTCCATCCTTTCGGAATCCTATGACCAAGGATAATCCTATTATTATTTTAGTCTATACACATTACGAGTATATACATTTAACGTGAGATTAGACATAATGCGTATTTTATTTACTTGTTAGGAGATTGTGATATGAAAATTTTAATTATTTTTTTATTCAGTGGATAATTTCTTGAGTCATGACCAGTTTCACCGCAATTAGAAACATGACAATGTCTTGGTTTCTTAGCAGCTTTGATCCCTCCAGGTACCTTTTTTACTTTCTTTCTTTCTTTTGTCTATAATTGGTGCGAATTTTTAATGTGATCATAATCTTCACTTGAAGAATTTTCTTCTACAGATAAACTTAAAGAGCATGTTCGTGTTCCTCATCAATATCCTCATTTTCGAAAAGACAACGAATAATCTATAATACTCTTTCTAATTCCTTCGTTGCACATTTGTGATAATATTTTGTCTTTATTGATTTAACAATAAAATATCAAACTATAGAATGATGTCCTTGAAACTCATTATCATTATTACTAGAATTTATCATATGACTAAACTTTGGGATCAATGAATTTTCTTGCCTCCATCTACCCAATAAATACTCTCAAGCAACATAAAATAGTTATGACCAATAAGGACGCGAATACAATGTCTGCTTAAAATTCCTGAAAATTCAAACTCTAGGCAAGAACAGTGAACAACCTTTTCTAATCGCTCCCCTTAGACAAAATGTCCCCCATCTGTTTTGCTGTAATGGCGAACAATATATGATCCATCTCTATCTGGAAACAAACCGTGTTCAAGAGAGAGTATCATCTCATCTTGTAATAATTTAAAGCAAAGGGTGTGAAAACTTTTGAAGCATGTTTTTTCATTGGCATGAATGTCTTAATATGAGGATTGTAATACTTTTGTCGCATCGTTACCTCTTCACCGGTATTTCTTATGCTAACCTCAGTCTCGACCCACTTAATAATTTTTTTAAAAGTTGTTCTTGCATGTAAAAATCTTTTCAAATATGTGTTAATAGATTCTGAGGGTCCAGTTATTGTTATTACAATCAAAAAATACCCTTTCAAATAATGTAATGCCCATGATGCATGATTTAAGTATAAAAACTTGATATAATCAAATTTGGCAATCAATTCATTCCATTGGAGTTCAAATTCTTCAGTGCTTCCAAGATTATTAAGCCTGTGAAATTCAGATTTAAATTGTAAATACTTTAAAATAAGGATAAAATAAAATCAAGTGGAGAACTTGGATGTAATATGCCATATGTGAAATGCATGTTTGGTGTGCGGCAGTTCATTTGCAATTGATTCTTTTAAGCCAAGATCTTAATCTGTTAATATAGTTTGTGGATGCTTTCCATTCATGAGACACAAAAAACTCTGCATAATGAGTAATATTATCTATAAAGTTAGAATTTTTTTAAAAATAAATAAAGAATAAAAGAACATTAACCTTTAGAGCCCACGAAAAGAAGATGCTTTCTCATTTTGCAAAAGAACATAACCAAAAAAAGATAGAGTTTCCACGATTATCTACACCAATCCAAACTCCTAAAGGCATCTCATAACGATTAAATCGGTAAGTAGTATAAAAAATAACTAGATCTCCAAGAATTTCATATGCACTAATAGAATCTTCAAATGCCCAAATAATATGTTCAAGTCTTTGACATGCATCAACAGTGAAATTTACCATCCTTATCTTTTAAATTCTTACATATTTTCAGTAGCTCCAATGCATCACTTTCAATATTGGTTGAACTTTCAGATTGAACAAAGTTTCTTATATTTTTTTCGTAAAAGGAAATTAACTCGAATCAAATTTCTTTTTTTAATTCAAGCACCTTTCTTACTAAACTCATGGAACAACTAGCTCTTGCAAGAAGTGTAATTCGCTTTTGATCAACAGTGTCAATATTTCGATAAGTAGGGAGAAATCTCACCTCCTTATCAGTCAATAGTTCATGATTTTGGATATTATCAAAACATATCACTTTCCAACGAGTGACACAATCAATTATATCATTGAAAATGGACATTTTCGCTTTACAACTACATTTGAAAGATTTTTGATCTCTTTGTTGGACTTTGTCTGCTATCTTTTGAGAACGACACTTATCGGCTCGATGACAAACATAATCCTTTTTATAAATTTCCATAGGATGTTTAGTACTTTCCAGATGATACTCATGTCTAACTGAGAATCCATATCTTTTAGCCAAATTTACATAGCAATTATAAGCCTCATCATCACTGCTAAATACGTTGCCACTCTTTAAACTATTATCACTGCTATCAATATTATTTTCTTGTCTAAGTTCTTCTTGTAAAATTATTATAGTTCCTACAACTACATCTTCATTTTTAATGCACCCAATATCACCACATGGATATCGACTTTTTGAAACTCCTATAATAGAATCACTGATACTATTAAAGACTTGTGCTTTTTAAACCATTCAAACGAAAAATTTTAGTTTATTAGCACACTAAATCATTCAATGATAAAATCAGTTATCAAAAACGTAAATGTTGAGTTTATGAATAAAAAGTAAGGACAAATCTAAAGAAACTAAGAAAGTAAATAAATAGAATCATATTCGACACCCTTGTTTCAAAAAGGAAAAAATATTACATTTAAACTTACAATTTAATGAACCAAAGAAAAAATATTTAAAAACTATATCCTTACATCCATAATGCATTGACCAATGTTGGGAGAAGAGAAAACTTAAATAACAATTTAAAATTTTAGAGAGAAGATGGCGGATGGAGCTAACATAATATCTTCATGTAGTATATATATATATATATATATATATATATATATATATATATATATTTAACTC
>NW_025884256.1:19440-30447 GCF_002878395.1 Capsicum annuum
CGAGCGGCGGCGTTTGTGATGAATTTGGTGAACTGGCAATACAGCAGCAGCTTATTGCATAGAGATACAGAGAAAGTGGAGAAAATTAAAGGAAAGGTGTCTTTTAAGTCTTGAATGAAAGATTGGTGACATTGACCAACTTAAAGGGTCAAACATCATTAGGAAACTTGATTAAGTTAATTGTGGATTTGATTAATATTTTCAAAACTTTCTAATCTTTTCAAAAATACAAATCAACCCAACCCACACTCTTCTTCAATCCAAATCAACCAGTCACTCCTCTTCCTCAATCTCAACAGCTTCTCTCAACTCTCTCTCAACCAACAGTTCTGCAAATTTCTCCTTTCAATCCTCAGCAATTTCGACCTTCGATGATAAATAGTTGGGCTTCGAGTTCCTTTTCGACTTCAACCTTCAATCGACGTTGCTCTCTAGCCACAACAGCTTTGAATTCTTCAACCTTCAATCGACGTGACAGCCTTGCTCTCCGGCCACAACAGCTTTAAATTCTTCATTATTCCTTTTCTTTTTTCACAGGTAAAAAATTATGGCCTTTTTAGTTTTGAAGAAAATGAGGAAATTGAGCCAAATTCTCTTATAGTATTTGTTAACAATTTCAATATTTATTGCTTTAATTTGAAATACGGTCTGAATAAAATCCTAACTTCTGATATTTATTCTCTTCTCTTTTCGAAGTCAATTATGATTTTTGTTGTTTGTTGCATTTTTTTGAAGTTTTATTTTTATTGTTTGTGTTTATACAAATAAAACAATGATTTGAATTGATTTGTTCTGTTCTTGTTCTTGGTAAAAATGGTGATATTGTTGTTTTTCTGTTGAATAAAATCGTGCTACTATTTTTTTATTTTCACCAATAGATTATCCATCTGGTGGAACATATTAACTATCTAATGCAACAGATCAACCATAAAAATGGAATAGAGAGCTCATCAAGTTTAAAATTCTAATGCAACATATTAGTCATCTGATGCAATAGAGGAACCATCGAATAAAAAATATGATATAATAGATTTATCATATGATGCAACTGATTAACCATATGTTGCAACAGATTAACCATCTGATGCAATGGAAAAACCATCAGATTAATGATCTGATTCAACAGATGAACCTCCTATTAGATAAAATCCTATCAAATCTTCCAATAGGACATGTCCAAGACTTTATTTTTTCAATTAATCATTCATCTGCCGCGATAGACAACCTTTTTGTTGGAAGAAATCTAAACAATATTGATCGTTAATAGTTGTTCTAATAGATCACTCATGTGTTGCATCAGATGTGTGACCTGTTGTATAGACCATTCATCTTTCTCAACAGATGAGTGATATGTTTTGTATTATCATAACATATTACTCAGCTATTGCTGCAGGTTAGTTAATTGTTCCGACAGATCACTCATATGTTGCAACAAATGTGTGATCTATTGCACAGACCATTCATCTTTATCAACAGATGAGTGATATATTTTGTATTATCGCAATAGATTACTGAGCCGTTCCTACAAGTTATTTAACTGCTCCAATAGATAACTCATATGTTGAAATAGATAATATTGCAACAGATATGTGATATGCTGCACAGAGCATTCATTTTTCTCAATAGATGAATGATATATTTTGTATTGTCGCAACAGATTACTCAGTCGTTGCTAAAGGTTATTTAACTGTTCCAATAGAGCACTCATATGTTGCAACCATGTGTGATCTATTGCATAGACAATTCATCTATCTTAAAAGATAAGTGATATATTTTGTATTATTACAATAGATTACTCATCCGCTGCAACAGGTTGGTTATATGCTGCAGCAAATACTACATATTGCAATAGATCAGTGATCTGTTGGAATTGTTATTTACTATTTTGCTTATTTGATTTATTGTTATCCTTTTTTAACGATGCATTAATCAACTATAAGATTTTTTTATGTTCTTGTTAATTTTAGATAATATGGTTCCCAAAAGAACAGACACTGAATCAAGTCCAAGTAAAGGAATAAGTGAAGCAGCTAGGCTACATCCACTACTCTATGAGCTTGCTTTACAAGTGTTATCTCAATCAGGAGCAGAATATAATGAACATGGGGAGGAGAAATATTTCAAAAGAGATGATCCAAATGCTAATATCCCTTCCACCAAAGAGTTGGTCAATACCTTCAGCATTGATCGTTATCCTATGAGAATACAGTGCGATTGTGCCACAGATTTAACGGGTGATGTTGTGTCGAGAACAAAAATTGGATGTTTATTTTAAGGACAACTGCTTTGGGAAATATCTTGATTTACCAGAGGAGAACAATGCTCGTTTCCAAATGAAAATGGTATATGAATTTCTCAAACGTAGGTTTATGTATGAAAATAAAGATAAGATAGATGAGGTGTGGATAAATTATTATGGCGTGCCTGTTTGTTTCAGTTGAAAGGAATTTGCCATAGTTACTGGACTAAAATGTTATCCTTCTTCTCAAGTTATACCTATTCTAACCCAAAAAATATTACCCCGCACACCCAAAAATGGCAAAGGCAAGTTTTTTGATTGTGATGACCTGGTGTCCATTGTTGGTCCAAGCTTTAAAAATAAAAATTTGATAGAATCGTTGAAAGGTAAAGGACTTTCAAAGAAGAACAAACAGTCATTGTACTTGATTTGGTTTGTACGTAATATTCTTTGGGTGAGAGATGTTAACAACAACATAAGCATTGGTTTAATAAATCTCTACGAGGATCTTGAAGCGTTTAACAGATATCCTTGGGGTTATAAAAGCTTCAAAATGACTGTCAAATATTTATTGACTCCGTTAGCGCCAAAGATAGTCAACTTATATGGCTTTCCATGGGCTTTCATGGTAAATGTTCTTTCTTTTATTATGATATCATTCATTTTTTTACTCAATCATGGTTTTGATTTATTGGCGTTATTTTATAGGCTTAGGCGTTTAAAGTCATTCTTTATTTGAGACAACAAGTGAACTATCAGTAAGAAGTTTCCTGTCCAAGAATCTTGAGATGGTTGTTGGCCAAAAATGATAAAAATACAAAATTTTTTGATCTTTTCAATCCCTCGAAAGATGAAGTAAGTATAATTATAATTAAGTTTTTATTTTTTATTAATAATTTTTTTGAATGATCTAATGATCATTCGAATATATGTAATGATTTATGTTAGATTGTGCATCCGTCGCTAGTTCTGACCAATCAAGAGTTAAAGATGTCATTTTATTTTACTTTACAGTTTGTGCAAACTTTATCGGACTCTAAGGTCATCGAAAGAATAAAAATGGAATTGTTTGGAGCAACAACTATTATAAGAAAAATAATTTTGGAGGGTGGGTTTGTTGTTGGTGGTGGTGGTAGTGGTAGTGGTGTTGGTTCTAATGATGTTCCTCTTATAGTATTTAAAACAAACCATTCTGAGTATGATCATACTGGTTATATAGATTTTGCCTCTCCCAACAAATGTTCTACATGAAAATGTCAAGACAGGAGGTCAAAACATGATGTAGTGATTAATGTTATTAATGCATTAACTACTTCTATAAAGGAATTGACATCTAAGAGGGGTCTCATTTTATCAAAGAGGATTGTATTTCCATCCACTCCATTAGAGATTAAGGCTAAGAGGAGAAGGAAAGTAATTTCCAAAGCATTATCAAGCGTCCAAAAAAGCAAAATTACAACTCCTCTATCCGTGTGTAGCACTAAGAAATGTACAATGTCCAAAGGAGAGCAGCACGAGCTAAAGAAGATGAATATATATGTCTTCCAACTAACAAAACAAACAGACACATATTTGTTTCAACAGACGACATATCTGCTAAAAATTATCAAATAGATATATACATCTGTTGCAACAGTTGACTAACTTATTGTACCAGATAAAGTATCTATTGATAAATATGTCTCATCTGTTTTAGCAAATCAAACAGCTCTTTGTACAACTTTTATTTAGACCAACAGATGACCTATCTACTGCAACAGATGGTTCATCTGTTGAAAATTATCATTTAGGTCTTCGTCATATGGAAATTTGTCCCAATAGTTAATTCATTGTTGTAACAAAAATATAATCTGTTTGGGATAATTAAAATAGGAGGAAGACCTATTTGATTTGCCAGAACAGATGAGTTATCCTTTTTCATTTTGTTGTATCTCCGTGATTAGCATTGACCAATTTTGTCCTTCCAGGTAGATGTAGATGCTACTGCTGAACAACATTGAAAATATGCTACTATTTTTATGAAAATGCAGAGAACATAAAGCCATAAATGGTACGTAAGCGACAAGAAAGATCCACGACAAGCATAGTCGAATTCCATAGCATCGGATGAAGAACAACTTGTCCATATTGAGTAGATCTTTATAGCTTGAGCCTATCAAAGTAATAACCTCACCTATCCTTAGGAATGCTTGAAATTAATACTTAAATTATTGATGTATTTGTTGAGATCTGTACCCACAACAATTTTTTTACATGTCATTTATTCATCGATTTATTTCAGCTAATTTCTGAAGGCTTTGATTTATTTTATTTTGTCTATGAATTTTATTTTTTCCTTAGATTTGAACTTATTAATTAAAATGGAATACTAGATTCAAATATTGCAACAAATAATGTATCTGTTGCAATAGAAGACACATCTGTTGGAAAATATCAAGCAGATTTAGACATATATTGCAACAGGTAGATAATCTGTTAGAAATTATCAATGTATATGTTGCAATAGATGACACATATATTGAAAAATATCAAACAGATTTAGACATATGTTGCAACAAGTAGGTAATCTATTGGAATTTATCAAACAGGTCTTCCCACTGTTGAAACAAATAGACTTAGATAGAAACTCCACATAATGCAACAAATGACCAACCTATTGCAACAGATAAACTATATGTCAGAACAGGTAGAATAACTGTTACAACGGATGGAGAATATGTTGCATTATAAAATTTCAAGTTTCATTCGACATAAAAAATCACCACTACATGTAAAAAAGTAAAAGTGAATTGAAATAAAAAAGGCAGAACCCAACAAAAGTGTTCAGTTCAAACACCTAAAATAAAATAGGCATCAAGTAGGCAGTGTTTATTTTAAACAAGTAAAATAAAATAGGCATCAAATGTGGGTCAAATGTGTTAGTTTGACACTTTTTGCTGACTTGCTGTCATTTGGCCCCCAATGGTCATCCCCCCTCCATTGTCTTATATATTCATCTTCTTTCTAAAATTTAATCCTAAATTCCCAAATCTTCTTCTTCATTGTCATCTTTTTTTATCTATCCAAATTCTTCAAATTATTTATATTTGGTCTTTCTTTTCTTCATCTTTTTTTTTTATTTTTTTAAACTGAGCTTGACAATGTCGAGCGCATCTTCCATTATTTTTTATGATAAAAATTTTTGATATTGTAAGTGCGGTCATGAAGCTTTGTTAAAGACTTTTTGGACTCAACAAAATTCAGGTCGTAGGTTTTTTATTGTAAGATTTTAAAGGTAATATTTTTTTATTTAGTTAGTTGATTAATTATTGACTTGTAATTATTTTGTAATTGTGTTCTTGTTTTTATAGAAATTGGGTGGATGCGATTACTTTGATTGGTATGAAAAACGACACCCTTCACAAACAAATCGTGTAATCTGGGGTTTGTTGAACAAAGTCAAGACTCTTGAAGAGAAACAAAATTGAGCAAGAAGACACTACATTGTTGCCGTTATTTGTACTGATTCGGTGTTGATGGGCACATGAATATTCAAGCTTAATTGCTGAAATTTTCATGGTGGTGTATTTTCTACTTGTTTGGTGTTGTTGAGCACATGGATATTCAAGCATAATTGTTGAAAAATATCAAACAGATTTAGGAATATGTTGTAAAATTTAGGTCATCTATTGAAAATTATCAAACAGGTCTTCCCACTGTTGCAACATACTAAACTTAGATTAGATAGAAATAACATCTGCATAATGCAACAGATGACCAACCTATTGCAACAGATAAACTATCTGTCAGAGTAGATAGAATATATTTTACAACAGATTGACAATCTATTGCATTAGAAAAAACTCAAACTTTCATCAGAAAAAAATTATTGCCACTACATTTACATGTAATTTAATGAAAAGTGAAGGCTGACTTAAAATTAAAAATTGTTATTTCACAGGCTCCAACCATCCAGTTAGTACACCATATGCCCAGACCTCTTGGAGGTTTGTCACAATGTTTTTGCACAAAAAGATCATTGGCTCAGTCATTTCTGTGCCTGTCAGCAAATATTCGATGTGTGCAAGAGTGTACGAGCCGCACGCGTAACCGATTTTATTTTTTGGAGGGTTCATGTCCTTGTTTCGACCTTTAAAATCCCATTGTTTCTTCATCAACACTTCCTCTGGCAAATGATTCATCAGTTTACTCTGCCATAACAAGATGGTCAACAGCTTCATCAGTGGCTGCACGTCTAAAAAAATATCGACCTCATCGACACTAGTTTCTTGCAGTCATATACTTGGATCTTTTCCTCCCTGAACAGTATCTCAACAACTCGATAATGTATACCTTTCACGATAATCACTACAAGAATCCTCTTTTCCTTGATCCAGTTCTTTCCGTATGAATTTGTCCTCTCCCATCTAACATATTTTATCATTTCTTCATCCAAGTTTAATGTAGAAACTAAGAAATCAAGTCTCATACCACAAGCATCACTATTGAGTAGATCGTACTTATCCTTGAGCTTATTGTAGAAGTCGAGGTCCATTATCCTATCAGCTGCATCATAAGCTTTCGGGTACTTTAATTGCCTTTGCCTCATGAGGTAGAGAATTTTATCAACATGTTGTGATATAAGAAGTTAATTTTTAAATCGGTTAGTAATTTTAAAGATACAACGGATGGTTTATCTGTTGCATAGGATTCTCTAAATCAATAATCCAATACAACAGATGGATAATAAGTTGCAACAGAACCACTACCAGTTGCACCAATATACCCAACTATTGCAACAGATTTCACATCTGCTGTGTAGCTTCTTCTTCATAGGGTAGGTTAGAAGGCTAGGTTAGGAAAAGTAAACTTGCCTTGTCCTTGAATCGCATATGCAAATCAGTCATAGTATGGAAGTCTTGGGGGTAAAAGGGAGGCTTGGGGTAATCTGGTGCGCCTGGCTCTACATTCTTGGCCTATCGTAGATCTTGCTTCTCTTTGGCATAAAGTTCCGCATATATGTCCACTTTCTTGAATGTCCCTTAAACTTCAACAGCTTTTGGAGAGGGAGGAGTTGTAATTTTTTTTAATTTCCAACCGGAGAGTACATTTCTAATTGCTCTTTTCTTCCTCCTAACCAATACTATAGGAGTGCATAGCTCCCTCACCTTATTGGATAGTATGACACCCCTCTTGGATTTCAATTCCTCGATAACTTTAGAGATAGCCTCTACTTTTTCAAAGAGTTTATCCTGGTTGTCCTTCCACTCTTTGCATTCGCTACGAGAATACAAGGGTGAAGAGGGACCTGTGCACGGGTGAAAAAGGTTGTTTTCAAATATATTTATTTTTTCTTGAGCATTAACATGCTTATTATCCCAAGTGGTAGCAGCATCAGTATGCCTTCCACCAATACCAATAACTCCACCAGAAGAAGCACCGGATTTGCCTTAGTAGGTTAGTCATGAAGAGCCCAACATTAGGTTGACGTTGCTTAAATGCTCTTTTTATGACTGTAGCTCCAATTACTTCCTTCTTTATTGACTCCACCATTGGGTCTTCTATAATATCAACAGAACCTAGAGTAATATAAGAAGTCATTACTAACACCTTCTCAGTAGGCACAATCTATGAATACACAACCTATAAAAAATATAAATACATTTAAATCATATAATATAGTAATTTTTACAGTTGGATTACATTTTAACACAGTCAACTTCTTCAGCAGATTAACAATATGCTGCATCAGATTACCCATCTGTTGCATAGTTTGCAGTATATGGTTAAAATCTGTTTGAGTTGGGTTCAGAGAACTAGAGCAACACATGGATAATCTGAAGAAAAATATCAATTATCTATCGCAAAAGATTACCAACCAGTTGCACCAGTTGCATAATATGGGTAATCTGTTGAGTTATATATTATGCAATAGATGATTTGTATATCACAACAGATTAATAATATGCTACATCATATTACACATATATTTCATAATTTGCAGTAGATGGTTAATCTGTTAGGAATCGGTTTTAGAGAACCAAAGCAACAGATGGGTAATCTAATGCAAGATATATCGCAACAGATTATCCATCTGTTGCATCGGTTAGCACAGGATGGGTAATCTGTAATGTCCCATCTGGTGCATCAGATATAACATTTGTTCTACTAGATATAACATCTGTTCAATATCTTTCATTGAGTAAGCTTATTTTACTTGAAGAAGACATACTGTATCATCTGGAGGGTTAAAAGACCAGCCTCCTTAATTTTGAAGTTGCTCTTTGCAGCCAACCACCTAAACATCATTGGATGAGAAACCTTATTCGGGTAATCCATTACCTACTTTCGGAGGGGAGGAATGACTTCAAATGCCCAAGCCTAAAAATGTAAATATGAAGCAAGCAAAAAAAGTCATAATAACTATATATTCAATATAAATTAATGGATGTGTAAAAATAGTGAATAATTTTACCATGAAAGCCCAAGAAAAGCCATATAATGTGGTCGTCTCTGAGGATAGCTTTGTCAGTAAATACTGAACAGTCAAATAGAAGCTGTCATATCCCCAAGGATAATTGTTGAATTTATCAAAATCCTCAGCACGCGCTAACAAATCATCTTCTATGACCTTGTTGACGTCTCTTGCCAATATAATCTAATGGGAAAACCAAACTAAGCACAATTGCTACCTGTACTGCTTTGGTATGGTTTTATCCATGAGATCTGTCCACAAATTCGATGCTTTGTAGCCACGTCGAGCAATGTCAAACAACCCATCTATTTTTTCCTTGCGTTGGATCTTTTGCAGGGTGTTCCCTTGGAGATCGGTGGTTTTTATGGACGATGACATCTCAAGCCCGTCACTATGGCAAACTCTTGCAAGCCAAAACAAATTGGCATGCCACAGTAGTTGATCCAGATTCCATCCATCTTTTTCCCCCCTCCTATGAATCTTTATCATCTCTCACATACTTGATCCTGTGCTTAAGAAGTCCATGTACCATCCTTATTGGGAAACGGGCAGAGGCGTCCTCATCCAGCTCAAGAAAGTGTACAAAACAACTCTTCTTAAAAAGTACATCTTTGTTTTCATCCTTCATAATTATCCTAAAATAATTAAATTTTTTTCCCATCTAACATTTAAGTACAATTTCACCAGTTAGTTCTACTTTTTCTTTTGGGTTATTTATCGGCATCATAAGTGAAATCTGTAAATACTAAAAGTTTTGACAAGATCATGCTAGGATGTAGATATTAATTCACGCCCCATTGGTGATCCATTATCATCATGTTGATGATCATCCTCTTTCTCTATCTCACTCTCTAATTCTACCTCTTCTCACTTTCATTTTCTTTATCACCATATGCAGACCCTTGTCCACTTCCCTTAAAGTTGTTTTCATATCTCTCCTCAGCTTCACTTTGTTTAGGAAGCTCCTCCGAATCCCTTTGTACTGTAGCCTTTTTAGGTGGTCAGACGTTAATCCACTTTCACTTTCTTTTCTTTTGGGAGATATGTTTTACCTACAAATAATAGAAAAATAAAAATTACATTACAATTGATGTATGCATAAATTTTAAAAAATACATTACAAACACCACCAATACCGACACACCAATAGCTACCACCACAAACACCACCAACCAATGCCATAAACACCATGAATACCAACACCACCTACAGCCATTACAAATACCACCAACCAATGCCATCATAAATACCACCAACCAATGCCACCACAGCCACTACTAGTGCCACCACGACGACCACCACCATCACCACCAACACCACAAACACCATCAATTAAACCCACAATAGTCAACGAAATGCTGCGATAAAAACTATGGTTTTCTTAAGTTCTTCCTATGATTTTACCATCAAAACTCAAAATTTTAAACCCATTCTCGAAGATAATACAACTAAAAGTTTTCTTTTTTATCATTAACTTAAAAGCTTTTATTATTTTTTTAAAAAATAAAAAATAAAGAACTCTTTTCAAACTCTGTTACCTATGAAGACAGAGAAAATGACTGATACAAGCAAGAATAAAGCAAAAGTAATACACATGTGGTCAAAAATGAGAAGAAAATCGATCTGTTGTGAAGGGTTGAGCAATCTGTTGAGTAGTTATTGTCTGTAACTGTATTGTTGAGTAAGAAAGAGAAAAGAGCAAGAACTCAAAATTTGAAATGATGAAATATTTTTCTCGCAAATGGATGATTTGTATGAATTGATTTGTATTTTGTAAAAGAATGACAAGTTTTGAAAATGTTAATTTGGTTCGAATTGATCTTAATTATTTTTAAAATTATAAAAGATATGCATAATTTTTAACCCTCTCATCACACAATTGCCAAAAGACTCAATTGAAGTTATAGTTGACCTTATGAACTCACCCCTGGTCATAGATTAATCAATTTTGGTATTAGTCTAACATATGAGGTAGTAAGAATTGATTCAGCTCAAAGTGATCGTTCAACGAATCTGGCCGGGAGGAACGCAATACCATCTCATCATGTAATTGCCAAAAAAACTCAATTAAAGTTGTATTTGACCCTCTGAGAACTCACCCCTGGTCCTAGACTAATCAATTAAGATATTAGTCTAACATATAAGGTAGTAAGAACTGGTTCAGCTAAGAGTGATTAATCGCGACTCTGGTGGGGAGGAACGCACTACTATCTCATCATGTAATTTCCAAAAGACTCAATTGAAGTTATAGTTGACCCTATGTGAATTCACCCCTGGTCCTAGACTAATCAATTAAGGTATTAGTCTAACATAT
>NW_025884257.1:0-1303 GCF_002878395.1 Capsicum annuum
CCTCAAGTGGTGGGTAATTTTCACACATAAGTTGATCAACACAAATTTCAGAAGATAATGTACTTTCATTCAATATAATGGTTTCAACACTAGGTGGACATAAATCGATCTTACAAGAAGAGTCTATTCGGTCATCAATAGGATCAATTAGTGTATCCACACTCACAGCATGTACATCATCATCAAGTGGCAAAGAAACAATACACTCACATATGGTCAAGCTACAACTCACACTCAATGGGCTACTAGCCATACAATTATCATTCACATGTACAAAAGTGTAAGAGTTTGCCATTTTACCTTGAAGTCCTTGAGTAGATTCTTCTTTGTCATGGTGTGAAGGTCCTTCAAAAGTTTGGGCAGCAACTTCTTTTTGGCATTGTTCTTCTTCGCTTGCCATGTTGGTACCTACACAAATGTCCTTAGAAATAGAAGGACAACCAATGTTAGCATGGTTTGGTGGTAATCCTCTCACTTTGCTCCACACAACCTCCCCTTTTTCCACTCTCGGATTACCACCCTGCACTTTCTTACTCCTCTCAATATTTTTTCTCTCATAATAATTCGGATTGGAGTAGGTAGGCATTTCTCTTCGTGGCTTAGGCAGCAAGTAAGTCATGAGGCGATTTCCCCACTGGTCTCTTATAATATTTGGCCAATTTTGCACGTTTGGAACTCCATGTTGTGCAAACCAATCGGCACCTAATTATACATGACCATATGTCAATGGAAGAATATCGCATCACACCTCCTCATGGTATTCAAATTGGGAGAAGATAACCTTGACCCTCTCAGTAACCTTAAACCCGTCCAATAAGTGTGGAATAAGTAAAGGCTCACGAAACAACCCCAAGTAGTCAACCTTGGATGGAACGATGTAGTTTCTATAGTACCTATCATTTAGCACAACGAGGCATCCCGGTATCCCACACATGGTCACCTTTCCAGAGTGTACACTCCTTCTTGGATCAATATTGTAAGGCATACGAGTATCCCTTGGTTTTGGAGATGCATACTCTCTTCTTCTCATTGGACAACCTCCACTAGAGCTAGTCTAACCATTCACACTATATCGACTTTGATAAGAAGTACTACAAGGTGGAGAATATGGATCTTCATACTCCTCACGTGTACTCTCATCATAGCTCTCATAAGCTTTGCGAACAAAAGGGTATACCTAATACCAAATCTAGGTTCGGAGTAAGAAGTGTAAGACTCCTCACATGCCCCAACATCATCATAAGATCCATCACGAGGTCCTACATCATCTCCAAAGTTACCATAAGCACTAGGCACTTCATTC
>NW_025884258.1:0-3697 GCF_002878395.1 Capsicum annuum
CATGCTAATAGTGACCGAAGAATATGTTATTTAAGAATAATCTAGTATATATAGCAATCTAAAGTGATCATATTTTGTTATGTGCATGATTGAAGGGAATATTTTAAAAATAGTAATTTTATGAAAAATGGATAATTATTTATCTGATGAAATGGTAGATAAATTTAAAATACTCGTTTTATATGTACTTAAGGATATAGAAATAGTAGATATAAGAAAAATCATATTGAAAAAAATATTTGATAGATATTTTATGACTAGAATTAATTATATACCACACCTACCAAACTAATCTTATAAATACTTACATACCAAACCCACATACTAACTATGATAGATTATGTATATTTAGAATCTTGGAAAATAGATATAAAATACATACAATTTCTTAGTGAAAATATAGAAGAATTAATGAAATTAAAACAAACAACTAAAAAATATTATAATAAAGTATTTAACCAATTTTAAATGATAGATAATCTTAAAATATTAATCTTATATATACTTAGAGATATATAAATTATAGATATTAAGAGAATAATATTAGAAAAAGTATTAGACTATGAAATCGAATCTATAAATTGGATAGAACAGTTATACCTGGATAATTATCCAAATGGATATTATTCAGATTAAGAAATGTTAGAATATATTAGAAAAAACTAGAGAAAATTAAGATAATCTAAATGAAGAAATTAATTATAGAAACCGAATTAGAAAATAATGGAGAATATTAAAGAAAAATTAATATGGATAGAAGAAACCCTAGAAAATTTAGGAAAAAGTACATGTGATAGTTTATATAATTTTAAAAAAATTGCTACGAGAACAACACAAGATAATAAATAGCATTGAAAATCTAGAATTAGATATACATTACAGTACAATTAGGATAAGTTATTATATAGAAATTTGTAACTCTGCAATTACTACAGAAAAAAATGATAGACTATGAATATTTAAAATATTGGAGACAAAATATGGAAGCAATAATATTATTAGAAAAACTTATGAAAGATAATCTAATTGGATATTTTGAAATAAAAGATATATAATATTTAGAATACCTTCAAAATAATATAGAAGAATTACAAAAACTAAGGAAAAAAAAAAAAAGAATACTATAGTAAAGCATTTAACCAATTACCATATAATCACCCCCAAGATATGAATATCGATAAAAATAACATAAATAAACTCAAAATAAAAATAAAAATAAAAATATTTAGAGCAGTTAAGAAATATCCACGCACAAATAAAAATAGATCCATTGTATTTATAATAGATCTATTTTACCACACAAGTTATCCGCACCCCCTACAATTGGTATTAGAGCCTATGCTGTTTAAAGTTACGGAAGTAGCTAAATTTTGTGTTGAAGCAATGGTAGATCTATTTGTCTACAACAAATATTTTCCTTATTTATTAAAAAAAAAAGTATATTTCAATGGAAAAATCTATGGAGGAACAAATCTTAGAATTATCAAAACTACCAGAACAGGTATATTCATTTACTATTATGAATAGCTAAATTCATAAATTCCTAACAATCATGATATGATAAAATAAGTTCATGTTAGTTGCTTTATAGTAGAATTATTCGAAAAATAGCATGCTAAGAAGTTTATTAGGAAAGTGGAAAAGGTGAAAAATCCCTAAGAACTATGCTATCCTAAAGGTGAAACCGGTGAAACAAGAAAGCCGTGATAGGGGAGTAACCAGAGTAGAGGTGCTGTTTAAAGTAAAAGTATCCAGATTACCATGCTAATAGTGACCGAAGAATATGTTATTTAAGAATAATCTAGTATATATAGCAATCTAAAGTGATCATATTTTGTTATGTGCATGATTGAGGGGAATACTTTGAAAATAGCAATTTTATGAAAAATGGATAATTATTTATCTGATGAAATGGTAGATAAATTTAAAATACTCGTTTTATATGTACTTAAGGATATAGAAATAGTAGATATAAGAAATATCATATTAGAAAAAATATTTGATAGATATTTTATGACTAGAATTAATTATATACCACACCTACCGAACTAATCTTATAAATACTTACATACCAAACCCACATACTAACTATGATAAATTTTGTACATTTAGAATCTTGGAAAATAGATATAAAATACATACAATTTCTTAGTGAAAATATAGAAGAATTAATGAGATTAAAACAAACAACTAAAAAATATTATAATAAAGTATTTAACCAATTTTAAATGATAGATAATCTTAAAATATTAATCTTATATATACTTAGAGATATATAAATTATAGATATTAAAAGAATAATATTAGAAAAAGTATTAGACTATGAAATTGAATCTATAAATTGGATAGAACAGTTATACCTGGATAAATACCCAGATAGATATTATTCAGATTAAGAAATGTTAAAATATATTAGAAAAACTAGAAAAAATCAATATGATCTAAAAGTTGAATATGACAAATGGACACCAAAACAAATAGTTAATAAAAATTATAACTGTTTAGACTTTAATTGTGTAATAAATACAGAAAAAATAATACAATTATGGATAAGATATATGACAAAATAATTATTTGATAATAATATAAACGTAACAGATGCACCAGAATATATAGAAAGAACACTAATAGGAACTGTGAAATTATGGTTTTCAAATCTAACAGAAATAGTAAAAGGGTATTAAGAACTGACAAATCTATAGAAGAAACATCATCAACAACTACAACTAAATTAAAACCTATAGAATTATTAAAAAAATATGAAATAACTATAAAAGACGAATTTAGCAGCATGACAACAATAGAAGAAGAACAAAATGAAGAGAAAGATATAAATAGGAATTTAATGTTAAAATTAGCAATATATAATATCTGTTACATAGATGAGTATACTTGCGCATTTAAAAAATATTATTATAAAAAAACATATAATACAGAAGAAAGTAAAGAAATAAGAAAATTATATTTTAATAAATTACCTAAACGATTTAGTTCAAAATAATAAAAAGTTGGGATGAAGCAAAAATAGTAGATACTCTAGGAGAAAGAATAAAATTTTTACAACAATGGTATAGAAACCTATGTGAAAAATATAGAGAAGAAATAAAAATTAAAAAAAAAACATTATTAAGATATTTAGCATGTTGCAAAGATAAAATAGCACCTCAATTTGGATGCGAAGAAAGATATTAAAGAAAAGAAAAAGACATAAAAAATATAAGAAATACAAAAACTCAAAATATAAATATAAGAAACCAAGAAAAAAATATTATGCAAAAAATTATAAACATAAAAGACCATATAGAAAAAAGAAATCTATAAAAGAATGTACTTGTTATAATTGCGAAAAATTAGGACATTAGCTAGAGATTGTAAATTACCTAAAAACCCAATAAATAAACAAATATCAGAAATAAAAATAAAAAATGCAAAATATATGCAGATAGATTATATAGATTACGAATTCAAAAGTGAAGATAGTATATATGAAATTTTAGAGAATGAAACAGATAATGAAATAAATAGTGAATTAGATGAATTAAATGATTGAAGAAGATATAAGAATAAACCAAATATATACTACTTCTGTAACTTTAAGCAACATAGGCTCTGATACCAATTGTAGCGGGGTGCGGATAACTTGTGTGGTAAAATAGACCTATTATAAATACAATGAATCTATTTTTCTTTGTGCGTG